>NW_007378059.1:65057-76531 GCF_000475195.1 Diaphorina citri | reverse complement strand
CCCAAAAGTAAAGGTTCTTGTCCAATTTTCCAACCTATTAGGCCCCGGAATGGACTGTAACAAAGTGACAGCCTCCTTCGTAACACGTTATATCGAAGGGCGAAAATCTCTAAGAGATGGTAACGTGTACACTGTACAAACCGTTGTTACGGATAAAAAAAACGACAGTATAACTTAGACCTTGTGTGATATGGTAACTCATAGTAGTAACATGCTGAATACCCATGGATGGATGGATACTAAGATGACAAAGTTACAACTCATCCTGAGTACCTGCGACATTTCTTTTTTTTTTTTTTTTCTTCTCTGAACTTAGAGCTACCTCTGCATTTTAGAAGAGAGAGTTTATCAAAAATAAACCTTTACCTGAATGGCAACAATGTAAGGATTTCCTGCAAACTGATTGGTTCCTTCATTTTGGGTTGATGACTCATTGCTGTCACATTGATCTGGATGAACTATAGGTAGGTAGGTATTATACATTATTTCTACCTTTGGGAACCACTTTCCTTCTTGAGAAAAAATAAAAAATTAAAATAACCTAGGGTTGTTAGGTAATAGGTACCTACTCAAGTTACATCAACTTGCGATAGAAAAGTGGCACTTATTTTTCCCCTACCTCTTTTTTTTTCAATATAAGAACTTCTCTCTTTCTTTCTTTCTTTTCTCTCGTGTTCAATATACGTAAATTCCCTTTGTGTTTATTCCTACTCGAGAGAAAGGGAGAGAGAGAAAGAGAGAGGGAAAAGAAAAGAAAGAAGGGAGAGAGAGAATAGAAAACACGAAGTTTACAAATAGGGAGTAGAGCTTTCAGTAGGAAAAATTATATTTGCAAGAAAATATAAGTAAACATAGTCAACATAGAGAAAAGAAGAAGAAGAGGTATAAAAAGAAGGGGAAGAAGAAGGGGGGAAGGAGAAGAAGAAGAACAAGGAAGAAGAAGAAGAAGAAGAAGAAGAAGAAGACGAAGAACTAGAGAATAAGAAAAATGGGAATCAATAGAGAAAATGGCGGATAGCGGGAAGAAGTTTACAAATAGGGAGTAGAGCTTTCAGTAGGAAAAATTATATTTGCAAGAAAATATAAACATAGTCAACATAGAAAAAAGAGGAAAGAAGAAGAAGAAGAACTAAAGAATAAGAAAAATGGGAATCAATAGAGAACATGGCGGATAGCGGGAAAGGAAGGAGACATTAAAATATTTATTTTTTAACTTTCAATTTTTGACTTGGCGAGGCGGAGCGTTACCGCGCTTCTTCATTTGCAAGGAATACGAGTTATGTAGATGTGAAGATGAGGAGACATTGCTGTCCATGTCAACAAAATACAACGTATGTAACGCTCACCGAAACCACACACTAGAGGTGAAGTAGGTGAAGAGAGCAAGACAAGGGATGTGGAGGGAAGGAAAATGAGGTGAAGTATAGACAATATAGACATTCAACGAATAGTCTAAACTACGACCATCACAATCAACAAAGAAATCCATAAAAGAAGAAAAAATCTCGTCTTCCCCAATGTAGGTAACCACAGCCTTAATGTGTGCAAAACAGGCAAAAGTTCTCCTTTGTTTTAACAGAGTAGGTAAGTAAGTAATTAAAAATAATAACAGAGAAGAGGTACAATAACACAAGACATACCTACTCGTAGAACGAAAAGAAGGTGGAAAGAGCAAGACAAGGGATGTGGAGGGAAGGAAAATGAGGTGAAGTAGGTGAAGAGAGCACGAAGAAGCATCTGAAGATGAAGTAATTATACACGGCAAATTATATACGGGGTTGAAAAAAATCAGTGAACGACCTGGTATTCCAGAGGTAAAGCAAATTTGTACGGGGTTTCAAAAAAGAAAAAAAATCCGTGAGGAAATTCTAAACTAAACCTTAAAGGTGAGTCCACACCACACACTATTGTCGATCGACATCACCTGCCATCAAATCCTCTGATCTTAATACCCATCTTATACTTATAAGGTCAAACTAAACCTTAAAGGTGAGTCCACACCACACACTATTGTCGATCGACATCACCTGCCATCAAATCCTCTGATCTTAATACCCATCTGATACTTATAAGGTTCGACCCCACATAGATCGACTTTAAGTTTCTTAGGACTTGTGTGTCCATGTCCACACATAGTTGATCGATTATGTGTGGACACAGTTTTAGGAGTTACATCCAGACTGTTATGACTACAATACACGAATCATAAAGGCAATTGTCGTATTCTCTATAAGGTCCGACCCCACATAGATCGACTTTAAGTTTCTTAGGACTTGTGTGTCCATGTCCACACATAGTTGATCGATTATGTGTGGACAAAGCTTTAGGAGTTACATCCAGGCTGTTATGACTACAATACACGAATTATAAAGGCAATAAAATTGTCGTATTCTCTGATAGACAATATAGACATTCAACGAATAGTCTAAACTACGACCATCACAATCAACAAAGAAATCCATAAAAGAAGAAAAAATCTCGTCTCACCCAATGTAGGTAACCACAGCCTTAATGTGTGCAAAACAGGCAAAAGTCTCCTTTGTTTGAACAGAGTAGGTAAGTAAGTAATTAAAAATAATAACATAGGAGAGGTACAATAACACAAGACATACTCGTAGAACGAAAAGAAGGTAGAAAGGTGAAGCACCAAGAATGCATCTCCCAATATTTTTGGTCTTTTGTCATGAATCCTTCTCCTTGTATTTTTGAGTTATCATTAATTGATTTCCCATTTTCAATTTTTCATAAGAATTCATATTCATATCATATTTTTTTGACATGAATGCATCTCCCTATATTTTTGGTCTGTTATCATGCTAATTTTTAACTCTTAACAGAATTGCTGTTGAAGCTATAAGAGGGATAAACATATCACAATCATAGTCACATTATCGTAAATGAGTAATTAATAGGTCTACCTGTAAAACTGTAGGTAATTCCATTTGCCTGATAGTTTGAGCTTTGCATTTTGAGTTTATACAGACAATGAGTAATTTTAATATTGTTTGTTTTATCATTGTTAATGTTAATTGTAGAGGAATAATATTAATATTTATACATAGTATTGTAACTAGGTATTGAGTTGTCTAGGCTTTGGGGTGAGAAATGGAATTGCTTCGAATTACGTACCTACCTGATCTGAGATCTGACAAAAACTTGTCCCCTTCTAAACAACGCGTTGTAACGTTTACTTCTTCCGATGGACTACTTAGGCAACCTACTTTCTCTCTCGATGGTTTTCATCGAACCTGGGACCTTATTCATGGCAAGCCCGTGCGTTACCACTGTGCTAACCGCGTCCCCAAATAGGAATGAAATGGGAGTCAAAGGCCTCGTTATACAGGAGTCAGGCTCAGGCCCTTCCACTACCCCTGTCCATCTACCACTAAGCCCCTGCCCAGGCCGAAAAAAAGGACAATTCCTCAGAGATTTCATGGCGCACAAAACATTTTTCCTCGGTGCCATGGGACTGCAATGGCGCTATTGTTTTTAACAATAATGGCCTTCTGCAGGGCCCATTTTAAGCGGTATCAAGTAGTATCAACGCTGATTTTTTTTTTTTTTTTTTTTTTTTTTGGGCGCAGTTTTGAAGGTGTAACATAGAGTCTCACCGTGTTTTTTTTTTTTTTTTTTTTTTTTTTTTTTTTTTAAAGACATGCAGGGAATACCATTAGAGCATGTAAAAAATTGTAACAATTTTGAAAATATTTTCACTTTCTAGGTATTACTTACACATGTTTTTTACACACTTGTGCCTAATTATATGTATGAGGGATTTTAACAAAGAAAGATGGTAGTTAGATAATCACGTAGGCACCTATTTTGGATAGTAATATTAGGTTCATTCTTCAAACCCGAAACATAACGTATCCGAAATTTGAATGGACAGAATTCTTCTTTAGTGTCCCCTAGGTTCAGAAAAGATGATTTTTCCCTCTAAAGACCAGCATATTTCCGTGCCTGGAAACCAGCCATGATCCTGTGTGCCTGTTTGTGCTGAAATTGATGAACGTTGTGCTATGCCACCCCTGGCCTGGGCCGGGCCGGGTTGTTTGTATTAATTAGCCAACATGAATACCAGATAATGTTTACAATAGGGGCAGCATGGGAAGATGAGAATATTTACCTATTCATACGCTCGTATTAAATGAAACCATTGTGCAATTTGGTAGGATATACCTACCTATCTAGGAAGTAGGAAGATAAAGAAAGGTACCTACACAGCTCTAGGACTTATAGGGTTTGAAATTGTATGAACGCCTGAAATCTTGGCATGTATGCAATGTGCAATGATTAAAAAAATTACAGCATTAGGTAGGTAGCCTAGGTACCTAATGCATTTTCATATTTTTGCAATTTGACTATTTTTAGTTACCTAGGCTGTGTAGGGCTAGTAAGTTAGTATCAATTATCCTGTTTCTGCTTAGACCTAATAGGTATATCTACAGTTTTAGCTTTTAGATCCATAGCATCTTATTGTCCTTTTTGGCAGATTTTTAATCCAGTAACAAAATACCTACCTCTTTTGTTCTTAGATACCTATTTGATGTTGCAACGAAAATTCGACCTTTTAAAAATTAATCGGGACTGAAGAAGTTCAATTTTGGATTAAAAGCATTAGGTAATAGGTACTCCTATGCTCTTCTCTCTTCCTCTATTTTTTCATCAATATCTTACTTCCCTTTCCCTTTCGATAATAGGTGTCATCACTGGAGTACAAACATTAAAGAAAAACAGAGAGATAAGGGGGAGGGGGAAAGATAAGTGTGTAGATAAAAAACCCTTTTTTTACGAGGGTAATTTTTTTGGCACATCAGCTTTTTTATCCCTCCTCCCCCGCCCCTAATAAACTCCATTTCCCTCCAAAAAATCCCTTTTCCCCTCGTTTGTACATTTACTCTCAAGGGGTTTAACATAAGGACAAATTTGGCCATTAGCATCCACATGTACGTGAAGGTATATGGGGTAACTTTAGGTGGGAAAAACGTTTTGAGAGTTTGAGGCGATAGAAACTTCGTTTACATAGGGACGTAATACTCTAATAAAATCCGCCCCGGGCGGGAATCGAACCCGCGGCCTAGCGCTTACAAGGCAGACGCGCTACCAACTAAGCTAACTAGGCTGGCAAACATCAAGAAATTGAGCTGAGTTGTATTTTCTTTGCGAGGGTCAATGGTCTTGGTGAGGGTCTACGGTCTATGGTTGCCGTTGTGGCCGCGCACTTATTATTAATTTCTGCGGCTTGTGCTATTACCTATTTTACTTTCTTTTAGGTTCTTGTTTTTCTTTACTTTTTTATTTAATTTGCATTTATGGTATACGTACCTGCGTAGTTAGGCCTTCTTGTTAGTTAGGTAGGTCATACCTAGTTCTCTAGAAATTGATCATTTATGATTTCGTAGGGTTCTTTTTGTAGGATTGTAGGTATTTTTTTCAGCTTTCTCTTATTTTTCCTATGTCTACTTTGTATTCTCCCTATGTTATTTCCCTTTGAACTTTTCTAATCTATCCTACTCCTGCTTTACCTGCATACCTTAATACCTACATAAAATATGTACCTAGGTACATACCAAAGCTTTCAATAGGGTGAACTCTCTGCTCGGATACTTACCTCCTACCTACCTACCTTTCCTTGAAAATACTCTAATACTCAATATTGTCCCCATTATGTCTGGAAGTACCTATTTTACATAGGGACGTAATAGGTATCCAATATTTTTCAATAGGTATGTAAAACGTACCTTTTTTACATAGGGACGCAATACCCAATATTGTCCATTATGTATAAGTATAGCCCACCTGCTAATCCCATTATAACGAAATGTCCTTTCAAGTTCTATTACCTTTGGGATAGAAAGCGTTAGAAAAACCGTTATTATCGTTATTTTTAATCCTTTTTCAAGTGCCTCTTTGGTCGCAGGGGTGGGGAATTAATTTAGTCGACCGGAAAGGGAAAAATGATTTTTGCATTTTTCTTTTATTATTTTTATTGTTTATTTTTTTACCCCAGGCAGTGGGTAGTTTAAGTGCCTAAAACCATCGCTCCGTTCTTGTCTCGTAGCAGCGAAACAACTGATACAGCATAGACTCATGTGTTCTGTGTCGTAGAATGTCCATCCTTTATAGCATGTTCCTCATGGTCAGATATCGTATAACTTTTGCAACCTATAGTAGGTAACTTCCTAATGTCCTTTTAGCTACACATGTATAAATAGATGAAAGGCTCTGACATGGTCTTTGATAAAAGATGAAAGCAATGAAATGTCATTTCCTTACCTAATAATATCACAAACATCCTTCAAACCTTCGCATATTGAGCCCAAAATATCGTGTTTTTCCTCTGCCTGAGCTCAAAAAGGTTTGTTTGATTCTTTGTACTTTGTATTCAGTAAAATTCAGTTATTTCGTACAAGGAGTGTTTCATGTGCATGTTCCTACTATACCATTATGTACTTTATTATATTTAGTATACTATTCATTTCTTCGTTTTAGTCTCAATATTTTTTTTAATTTTTATAGTTTTTTCTGAGATAATAAAAAAAAATCATGAGAATCACCAATTCTTTTCCTCTATGAAGTACCCTCACGTTCTTTCTCGATTCCCACTTTCACGTAAGTTTTAATTTCACTTCACTCCTTCTGCGTTCTTTCTTCTTGTTCTTCACCCTCCTTTCGCATGTTTTTTTTTCCTTTGCTCATCATCACATAGGTACGATAACTCTTGTCTTCTTTTTCTTCCTTCTTCTTTTCCTCCTCCTCCTCCGCCTTTCTCTTTTTCTTCTTCATCATCCTCTTCTCCCTTTCTTCATCTGCTTATTCCTTTTTATTCACCCTCTTCTTCTTCTTCTTCTTCTTCTTCTCGTTCGGCCATGCCTTTTCCAAAAGTTTGGCCATGCCTCGGGATGAACTAGCGGGATTCCGGAGCGAAGCGACGGAATTCAGCTAGTATCATATAAATTCTGCAACCTACAATAGGTAACTTCCTATGTAACTTATGTCCTTTTAGCCACACATGTATAAATAGATGAAAGGCTCTGGCATGGTCTTTGATAAAATATGAAAGCAATGAAATCTCTTCTTCTTCTTCTTCTCTTTCTTCTTCTTCCCCGAATGAGTTCACATCCTCACCGCGTTACCTTGCGGTTTTCAAAATCCCCAAGGTAACAAATTTCACACACATCAGGGTCGAACCAACGGTACCTCTGATTGGGAAACGACCGCTGCTTGCTTAGAGCTTAGGCGCCCTTATGGGCCACTTTAGGCTTTCTTAGAGTAGCGCGCGGTTAGCCAGGGGAAGTTTTGCCTGAAGAACGGTACCCTCCTGATAGTCGCTTTAGTAGGTACGTCTCTACGAGGTATCTGACGATCGGCAGCATTCGGCAAAACCCGAACTTGGTCGACAAAACCCGAACAGGGGATGTGTTGATCGGGATGAGTATTTGGAGGTCGAATGGCTTCAAGATACTCATTGCCATTGTCAAGCACATTCCCTATTGAGGTACTTATTTGCCAAGGTTTATTTCTGAAAGGTTGGTCTTGGTCCATCAACAAAATCTAATCTGCGGAATGACGTCGATTGGCTTATGCCATGTAAGCTGGCTTTACATGCTCAAGCCATTTGCATCAACCTCCTTGCGCATGCCAGTTTGTGCAAATTTCTTGACAGTGTAAACTTACCTTTAGTAGAGACGTATTTTAGGGTTGCACGACTCAAATTTAGCTATTAGTTATTATAGCTTTGAGACCTCCTGAGCCAAGAGTGGTAACCACAAGAGGCAAGCACGTGGGAGGTCTTCAGCTCAATCTACGGTGATGGCCAAAAAACTTTTTTCCCGCATTTTCACTAAATTACCTATTACCTAGAGAGAGGGAGAGAGAGAGAGTAGGAAGAAATGGGGGAGAAATTTGTCCAAGACCATACATATCTTTGTTATTTATTTTTTTCCCTTTTGGTCACAACGGGTTAACGAAAAACTTTTTGTGGTACCTAACGTTTTATTTTCCAAAGAAATTATTAGGGTTATTTATATTCATACCTTGCTCCCCCTGAGGCCTTTGAGCTGAAAACTTCACATTACTCTCGCAAAAAAAAGGTATTTTCAACAGGCGCGAGGCTTCTTTCAATCGTTTAAATTCGGTTCAAAGATACATTACATTCTCAAAATGTATCAAAATCTATTTGTTCCATAATCTTTTTCCTCGTAAATACTCGTATAGGGAAAGACACCCAAAATCAAAGTTCTCTCTCTCTCTCTCTCTCTCTCTCTCTCTCTCTCTCTCTCTCTCTCTCTCTCTCTCTCTCTTTCTTTCTTTCTTTCCCTTTCTCTCTCTCTCCCTCCCTCATTCTTTTTTTCTTTATTTCTCGTGACAGACTTTTCATATTATTTATTTACAACTTTCCCCGCTAGGTAGGTAGGTACATATTTTTTTTTTTTAAACAATAGAAATAATGTGACTTGGAGTTGTGGTCTCACTTCCTTTCCTTCTCTCTCTCTCTCTCTCTCCCTCTCTCTCTCTCTCTCTCTCTTCTCTCTCTCTTTCTCCTTCTGTCTGTATTCCTCTTTTTCCTGAGAGAGGGAAAGAGAGAGAGAGGGGGGAGGAAGAGGAGAAGGGAGAGAGAAGTAGTGTTTGTTTATTGCGTTCTGTGAGACAAACATGAATTTTTACTCAAAAATTTGAAAAACATTTTCAGTTAGTTTTTTCTCTCCCCTACCTCTCTCTACCTACCTCTTTCTCCCTCCCCCTTCCCAATCTCTCTCTATCTCCCCCTCCCTTCTGTTTTTCAGCATTAATCTTGCCTAGTTATCTTTCACCCAAGAGTCTATCGTCAGTATCGTCTATCCTTTTATCCTATGTGTCTCAATTATCCATAGGCCTAGATTCTGTGTATAGGTACATACATATGTCATATTTTTCATCAATATAGTTCACATCATTACACAGTCATACACGGTCATATTTTGAATACCGAGTCGTTATTACCTAGTTTCTCTCTACTTTTCCCTCCTTAAAAATAATAAATTGTTCCTCAGTTTCACCTTTCTAGGTACCTATATCTGTTATCATAAATTTTGTTAGATACCTACATGATCATATTGATTTCAATTCCTGAGGAATATTATCAAAGAATTCATTTTTACAATTCGAAGCCCAACTTCTCAAGTTTAATGAGGCTTCGCCAAAAAATTTCCTCGATTTGATAAAGAAGGAAGATAATTCCTGTTCAGAGTTAACCCTGGATACTAAGTTATCTACGTATAGATCGGTTTTTAACTTTCCCACTTGATCGTCTTCCTCGTACTTATCCAAGTGAGCTCTGATAACACCAGCTAATAAGAATGGACTAGAAATTACCCCAAATGGAATTCTGCAGTGTCGTAGTACGACTAGATTGTTTTTATCTGGTGCCCGATTGGGATCTTTAACCCATAAAATTCTCGTATAATCCCTGTCCTCGATGTTGAGGCCTATATTTAGAAACGCCTTTTCAATATCTGCGACAAAACCAATTTTATGCAGGCGAAATCTAAGAAGCAAGGAACATAAATTTTCGAGCAGAACAGGGCCGCGATATAAATGCTCATTCAGAGAAGGTTTTGACCGAATTTGTTTTGCTGACGCGTCCATTACAAATCGTGACAGCAAAAAAATAGGCATTGTTGCCAAACATGTCACATGTGCAATGGTAGAGAATCTCTAAAAGGGGAAGCTATATTGCACAATGCTTCCTCCGACAGTGAAACAATGTCAGGTAAGGCGGATATCACCTTACCTGTTCTGGAATGCAACCTCTGAACTTAGAGCTACCTCTGCATTTTAGAAGAGAGAGTTTATCAAAAATAAACCTTTACCTGAATGGCAACAATGTAAGGATTTCCTGCAAACTGATTGGTTCCTTCATTTTGGGTTGATGACTCATTGCTGTCACATTGATCTGGATGAACTATAGGTAGGTAGGTATTATACATTATTTCTACCTTTGGGAACCACTTTCCTTCTTGAGAAAAAATAAAAATAACCTAGGGTTGTTAGGTACCTACTCAAGTTACATCAACTTGCGATAGAAAAGTGGCACTTATTTTCCTACTACCTCTTTTTTTTTCAATATAAGAACTTCTCTCTTTCTTTCTTTTCTCTCGTGTTCAATATACGTAAATTCCCTTTGTGTTTATTCCTACTCGAGAGAGAGAGAGAGAGAGAGAGAGAGAGAGAAAGAGAGAGGGAAAGGAAAAGAAAGAAGAGAGAGAGAGAGAATGGAAAACACGAAGTTTACAAATAGGGAGTAGAGCTTTCAGTAGGAAAAATTATATTTGCAAGAAAATATAAACATAGTCAACATAGAAAAAAGAGGAAAAAAGAAGAAGAAGAAGAAGAGGAAGAAGAAGAAGAAGAAGAAGAAGAAGAAGAAGAAGAAGAAGAAGAAGAAGAAGAAGAGGAAGAAGAAGAAGAAGAAGAAGAAGAAGAAGAAGAAGAAGAAGAAGAAGAAGAAGAAGAAGAAGAAGAACTAAAGAATAAGAAAAATGGGAATCAATAGAGAACATGGCGGATAGCGGGAAAGGAAGGAGAAGAAAAATGTTACACAAGTACCTACCTCCTAGGTATGGTGGCAAATTGAGAATTCCGTGAAAAACTAGTAGAAATAGAAACTTAATAGGAACTAAACTATAGAGCTTAATGTTCTGAATGTACTTATTAGAAACTCCAGGCATGGATAGCGAAATTTGAAGCTTCTACTCGATTTTTTTTTCTATCTTTATTAAATTATTACCTAGCTATTATTATTTAATCTATTTTCAATTTATAGGTATGATGATTTATGTGTAGGTAGTTTAATTTTGAATGTTACGTAAAAACATATAAAAAAACGTATGGAGTTTGTGTTATTGCCCAATAAATTTCAAATAATGAATTTATTGGCCGAAAATACAAACAAGGAGGTATGAGCCTTTCAATAGCATTCTCTCTCTTTCCCTCTTCCTCTATTTTCTCTCTCTCTCTCTCCCTCTCTCTCTCTCTCTCTCCCTCTGACCCTCTCTTTCTCGCTCTCTATCTCTCCCTCTCCCTCCCTCTCATTGAATCCGGGCCTGCCCAAATGCACAGTTTTTTTTTTTTTTTTTACTTAACCTAATTACCTTGCATTTACAAATGAGGATAAAGAAGGGTGGAAAAAGGAGGGAGGGGGAGAGGTAGAAATCTGCTAAAGAAAGTCAAAAGAAAAACCTATTAAATACTCAAGCTACAAGATTTTATACACATACACCCTTCTCTCTCTCTCTCACTCACTCACTCTCTCTCTTTCTCTCTTTCCATTACTTCCTTTCCCCCTCTCTCTCTCCCCCCTCTGTCTCTCCCTCTGTCTCTCTCTCTCTCTCTCATTCTCTCTCTCCCTCCCCCTATTTCCATTTATTTTTCTCACACTCACTCACTCTCTCTCTCTCTCTCTCTCTCTCTCTCTCTCTCTCTCTCTCTCCTCC
>NW_007378059.1:58891-64747 GCF_000475195.1 Diaphorina citri | reverse complement strand
GTGTTGTGGTCTCTCTTTCTCTCCTTCTCTCTCTCTCTCTCTCTCTCTCTCTCTCTCTCTCTCTCTCTCTCTCTCTCTTTCTCTCTCTCTCTTTTCATGAGAGAGGGAAAGAGAGAGAGAGAGGGGAAGAGGATGAGGAGAAGGGAGAGAGAGAGAAAGAGAAATACAGTTTGTTTATTGCGTTCTGTGAGACAAACATGAATTTTTACTCAAAAATTTGAAAAACATTTTCAGTTAGTTTTTTCTCTCCCCTACCTCTCTCTACCTACGTCTTTCTCCCTCCCCCTTCCCAATCTCTCTCTATTTCCCCCTCCCTTCTCTCTCTTATCCTTCTGTTTTTCAGAATTAATCTTGCCTAGTTATCTTTCACCCAAGAGTCTATCGTCAATCCTTTTCTCCTATCTGTCTCAATTATCCATAGGCCTAGATTCTGTGTATAGGTACAAGGTACATATGTCATGTTTTTCATCAATATAGTTCACATCATCACACAGTTAAACGGTCATATTTTGAATACCGAGAGTCGTTATTAGTTTCTCTCTACTTTTCCCTCCCTACATGTTGTTCCTCAGTTTCACCTTCCTAGGTACCTATATCTTTTATCATAAATTTTGTTAGATACCTACCTAGATGATCATATTTATAGTCATCAATAACACAAGGTCATATTTAACAACACTGAGTTTCTCTCTACTTTTCTTTTTCTGTTTTCTGCTCTTCTGTTTCATATGACCAGACCTATTCACTTTTCTTTAAACCCGTTCCACAGGGCGACAAGAGGTCCGATCCGAGCCGGAATTTGCCGAACGACATCATCAGCTGCACGACCTGTGGCGGGCCAAACCCGTGTACCCATGTCAACAATGGATGTGAGGTAAGTTAGTTGGCCTAGCAGTGAAATGGGCGAGTCTGGCTAGAACCATCCGATTGTCCGTGTCATGGACCAAAACCTCTCGGAGAAGGGTATCCGGGACCCTCATTGGTTGTGTTGGTCAAAGAGATCCACAACCTACACCTTTGTGGGTACGGTCCCTAGCTATAACCAATAAAGAATCTGGACTCGTCTTAAAACCTGGATAATGTTTCTTCAAATTAAATTGATCCCAAGGGCAAGGTAAACCTTGTCCCTTGACAAATGGAGTGTGCCTGAACTCCTGAGGGCATGTCATGTGTTCCAATCCACTTGACCAATATGTTGACCGTCGACCCCTACTAATTTTGTTCCGACATGGATCGCAAAAAGTCAAGAAACATCAGTTAGATTTTTCTCCATTTACTTACCTAGAATACCTAAATGAGTAGGTACTTGTTTGCTAAATTACCTATATCGAGATTTTTTAAAACCTTATTCAAACTTCTTTATTTTCTGCGGCTCGTTTCATTTCAGATTCGGAAAAAGGAGCCCCCTCATCCGATTCGAGTGGCGAAAACGATCGACGTGATAGCGAGAATAACGTTTCCAGCCGCCTACGCTGTGTTCCTGGTGTTCTTCTTCATCCATTACAAAGGCTTCTCCAACCAATAGGGTCCCATTTATAGTCAGGGTCCTATATTGGTTACAGGTTACAGCCCGAGAATAACGTTTCCAGCCGCCTACGCTGTGTTCCTGGTGTTCTTCTTCATCCATTACAAAGGCTTCTCCAACCAATAGGGTCCCATCATAGTCAGGGTCCTATATTGGTTACAGCCCCCCTATTTGTAAGGGCTTCAATTTTCTAATAAGGAAGATCTGAATAATCTGAGCTACAATTAAGTAGGTAGTATGTAAAAGGCTTTTCTAACCAATAGGGTCCCATTATAGTCAGGGTCCTATATTGGTTACGCTGTCAGTGGAAGCGTATTTGCGAAGAGAGAATAGGATTTCCCCACAGTTGATTGTAAAAAAAAGGGCGAAATGAAATTGTCAGTGGAAGCGTATTTGCGAAGAGAGAATAGGATTTCCCCACAGTTGATTGTAAAAAAAAGGGCGAAATGAAATAATGAAATAAAAAATCCGTAGTAGTATTGCAAAAAATAGTAATAATATAAGTAGGTTTTAATAACTGTAAGAGATACACACCAAAATGTCCAAAATAATAAAATGTTCCGATGAATTAAGAATGTCCGAGTGAAAAATCTGTGAAAATCTGAATTGAAAAATTTTTTTTTTTTTTTTTTTTTTTTTGAAAAAAATATCACGAACTCGCGAGAATTCGCGACATTCCCGGCGGACATAAAAATGATGGGTAAGCTGCCCATAGCACAGGCCAGATGTAGAGGGGTTCTCAAATCTCGAGGACTAACTGTAGAATTCACATCTTCTGGAGTAGAATGACATAGGGCTAGGACTAATTGCTGCATATCACATCTGAGAAACAGAGAAGAACATTTAACAATTGATGAGAAATCACAAGAGAGGTCATTGAAATTACATTGAATTCCCTCAGAGATGTATCAAATATTGCAGTATAATATTATTTGATTCACCTGTCTAGCTTCAATTCGAGTACAACCCAACCGCCTACTCACATTAACCTCACTCAGACTGAGTGGGGCCAGAAAATACCTATCCGGATACCAACCACGCGCAACATAGGTTAACTTCAGTGAACCATCGGGATTCGTAGAAGCTTAACCCAACCTTTAGGGCTGTTTGCCCCTACACCTGAGCCTCGGAGTGGACTTTTTTGTGTACGAATGACGTTCTATTGACGCTGGCTAAGCAGGGAAGGATTGAAACAAAGAAGAACACGAACACATACTTTCTCCCTGTGTACGAGTACTTTTATTATTAAACAATATTGGACCAAGCTTTGTTTTCAAAATGTTGTTGTTGTTGTTGTTGTTGTTGTTTTCAAATGCTCGGAGTTGACTATTAGGTCATTTTCCCTCGTGCATCCCAATACTTTGCTACCAAGTTGTCGTTGTTTGAAAGGCCAGGACATATTAAATATTTCAAAATAAATATATACAAAAAGTAACATAAATTAAGGTACAAAATAAAGTTTGATCAAGGGTGGGGTTAATGCCTTATGGCATTCTCTACTTTTCGACCCAGGTCAAGTACTCACCGACAGATAGCGTCTATAATGAGCTGAGGTATGGTCTGACCACTTGGCACAGGCGCTAGGAACTGTTTGGCTTCATATTTGACTCGAATATATCTCTCCTTCTCCTCTCGGCTGGATGTGGGACATGGTTTGGACACCCCTGATGCCGTCAGGTTGGATTCCCACACAGAGTTGGCCAATGTGTTGCCTATGGAGAGCATCACGCTGAGATGGCCCGGCCTGAAAAGGCATATTACGATATAGGTATAGGTATAGGTATGTTTTATTTGGTATCAGGCAATTAGGAATCAAAGGAGATCTATTCATTGTGTTCAGTGAATAGAATCTAGAGACCTCTTTTATTTCCTAATTGCCTATTAGAAACTGTCTTCAACGACGAAACCGGAACCTCCCCTGTTTTGTGTCCCATTCCCCCTATTTTGTGTCCCATTCCCTTCCAGGTTTCGTTGTTCGAGACAATTTCTAATAGGCAATTAGGACATAAAGGAGGTCATTCACTAAAATAAAGGTAGAAATATGGTTCCGGTTTCGTCGTTGAAGACAGTTTCTAATAGGCAATTAGGACATAAAGGAGGTCTTCTTTTCCATATTAGTGAGGGGCCTGTTCACAGAACTTCCCCTATTTTGTGTCCCATTTCCTTCCAGGTTTGTCTGTCTAATAGGCAATTAGGAATCAAAGGAGATCTATTCATTGTGTTCAGTGAATAGAATCTAGAGACCTCTTTTATTTCCTAATTACCTATTAGAAACTGTCTTCAACGACGAAACCGGAACCTCCCCTATTTTGTGTCCCATTCCCTTCCACGTTGTTCGAGACAATTTCTAATAGGCAATTAGGACATAAAGGAGGTCTTCTTTTCCATATTACTGTGGGGCCTGTTCCTTGAATTTCACCACAGATTTTCCCTTTTTGGCGGTGGCGTTCTCCGATATTTTCACAGATATTCCTCCCACAATCAAAGCAGATTGTTCGTCGGATCACTGAAGTTAAGCAACAATAAGAAGGAGTGGTATCTGGATGGATGTTTGTTTGGTTTCGGTCGTACTCAGCCTCGTGAGCACAACTGAAGAGATCAGAAACAAAACAAAAGGAAAAGAGCTTCAGGTATTTCAAGTAATTGAGAAATATTTTCAGTTCTCTCATTTATTTAAAACAATATTAATACTATTAAGTTATTTGTAATTAATACTAACTGAGGATTGATTGACTAAAAGTCTATTAACATGGAGTGCA
The DNA here is from genome assembly GCF_000475195.1 of Diaphorina citri. Lineage (NCBI taxonomy): Eukaryota > Metazoa > Arthropoda > Insecta > Hemiptera > Psyllidae > Diaphorina > Diaphorina citri. Next base: position 60,463 of record NW_007378059.1, on the reverse strand, counting down.
GTGATTCGTTATGATGTAGACTATAATGTGAAAAAAAGTAATTGAAGATCATCAGAATATTGGGTAGCAAAAAAAGCTATTTTCATTTGACATAGGTAGGTATTATTTATTTTATTAATATTCTTCTTTTCCCCTCCTTTTCAAAATTAATTAATTGTTGATAGTTTTATTAGGTCTAACCAATTTATTGTACATTTTCATCACGAATGAGAAAAATTCTGTAGAGAAATTACAATGAAAATTTTCTTAGCTAGGATCTTTATTTTATTACCCCCTGTATCTGTAGACACTCTATTACTGTTCCTGTCCCTGATTAAAATCCTGTGATAAAATCCTTGGAGAAGGAGGGAGGGAGTGAGGAATTCTGTAGAGAAATTACAATGAAAATTTTCTTAGCTAGGATCTTTATTTTATTACCCCCTGTATCTGTAGACACTCTATTACTGTTACTGTCCCTGATTAAAATCCTGTGATAAAATCCTTGGAGAAGGAGGGAGGGAGTGAGGGAGAGAGAGAGAGAGAAGAGAGAGGGAGGGAAGAGAGAAGATTTCAAAGGGGAAATAACTCGAAGGATTGGCGGACAGTAAAATCATGTATTTTCAGTCAAAGCAGATCCAAAATCAAATAATTATTAACTGGCTAACCTCAGGGGTCAACATATGAATAAAACTCAGAACATGGGTAAAAAATTTAACTTATCACTTAACTCTGAAACATATTGAATACATACGATTCAGAAGTTTTTAACTACAATGGTATGAATGTGGAATGAAAGTATCTAATAGAGATGTGACGAAGAGAGTGATCATCAGAATATTGGGTAGCATATGAATAAAACTCAGAACATGGGTAAAAAATTTAACTTATCACTTAACTCTGAAACATATTGAATAATTACGATTCAGAAGTTTTCAACTACAATGGTATGAATGTGGAATGAAAGTATCTAATAGAGATGTGACGAAGAGAGTGGGTATAAAAAAGGAACTACTCTTTCCAGTGTATGACTCAGTCAATGAGTCAGATCCATAACTTCTGAAGAGTGGGTTACATATTTCATGTTCTGACTCATTGAATAGTCCACTAAAGAGCAGTTCCTTTTAGTGGTTCACTGAAAATCACTTCAAAATACATTGTTGAACACAAATCACAAGTTCAACATCCGATACCATTTCCAGTGAAAATCATCTGTACAGAGATATGGGTTATAGACTAGCAAGAAATATGACCTAGTCTTAAGAAAGGCTTGACCATTCTAAACACTAAGAAGTTCTTGGAATCCCAGGGGCGCATTCCTGAAATAACTTTTCTTCGAACTTCGTCCTCAAGCGGAAAAAATAATACAATTTTTGCTGCGCAAGGAACAAAGTGCGAAGTAATACAAAGTCCTTTTAGGAATGCGCCCCAAATCTCTAAAAAAGCAAAGTGCCTGCAAATAGATGACAAAATTATTAGTTTAAAAAGCCATTTCCAAAGCTCCTTCAAATGCATTTCACAAAAAGTAACAAATATATTATGGACGATATTCTGTACAATTTTACACAGGTTTTCAATTGGAAAAATAAATAAAGT
>NW_007378059.1:52473-58304 GCF_000475195.1 Diaphorina citri | reverse complement strand
CCACCGACCCCCCACGCTCCCCCCTCGGTATAGAAGCCCAGAGTGGAGGGGCAGGCGCCCTAGTAGATCTCTTGATGGCGTCCGGTTGCCATGACAACGTCCTTAGCAAGTCCTGCCTTGACAAGATGAGCTCCAGTATAATCTAGTAGAAAAAAAAAGATTATTGATAGTATTTTATAATTGATTGATAGGGGTTCTAAGTCGCTGAGAAAATGACTAACAGGGTGCCACAAGTTTTAGAAGACTCAATCCTTTCCTTTAGGCAATGTAATGAGAGTGTTCCCACTACACACGACACGATTTCTAAACGACAAGTGGGAACATGCTCTTAGGGTGGAAGAACTTTATTTTGTGTGATTTACCCTAATTTATAGGGTGTTAGCCCTCATTCGTTGACGAATAGTCCGTCTCCCCACAATTCATTTAACCTGAATGAAGTCGCTTCGGTAGGGGACTTGCATCCTCATTATTTCCATTAACCAGGATGGAAAATTTGGTTTAAGGTTTTTCGAAACCTTTAAAACACCTAGAGATTTTAAATTGTGAAAATTGAGCAAATTGGGTCAAATAAATTTAGTAAGATACTAATTTTATCTACATTATTTTATCATAATCCAAACATACATACCTGTTCGTCCGCTAAAAGAAGTCTCTGACTTTTTTACTGCTATATTAGATAAGACTGAACAGCCCCTGCTTAAATACTGCCCTGTGTGGGCCCCCAAATTACCCTCAAAATAGAAAGCTTTTCAATTAATTTATAATTTTAGTACAAAAAATATATACTTTAGAAAACCTGGTACTGAAAATATATAATTTAATTCCTCATTTGTAAATTCCTTAATTTCCTCAATAATTATGTGCATTCCAGATTTATGCCTCATGTCCCCCTTCTAAGGTCCGCTTCACACGTTTAGGCCGCCAAACCTTTCCGGTGACCCTAACGTGTGTGGCGAGCCTAATATTCCTAAGAAAATTCCATTCTCCTCACAAGGTGATTTTGAACCATCGGGAAAAGTTTGCAAAGACTACTGCTATAGAGAAGAAGTTTTTTGACAAAAGACTAAAAATGAACTTCTTTAAAACAAACTATTGCGAAAGAATCCTACCCTTGAAAAAGAATAAAGAAACTCTTTGAGCCCTACACCCAAAATGTGTTCCATGTCTGCCCAATTTGCCCAAAACAAAGAATGCTGTTCTATTCACTGAACACAATGAATAGATCTCCTTTGATTCCTAATTGCCTATTAGACAGACTTTCGGAAGAGGTTTTCTCGTCGTTTTCAAGCCATTTCTAATAGGCAATTAGGAAATAAAGGAGGTCTTCTTTTCCATATTACTGTGGGGCCTGTTCCTTGAATTTCATGGTTTGGCAGCGGTTTCTAAAATGTGGTCCCAGAGTTGATTTCAGAACTTGCCTTGATTTTTTTTTTATTTGTGTACTGCTTGTTGCATTGAATTTCTAAATTACAGGCGTTGCTTTAGACAGCGATTTGACTTTTTGAGTGGTTAACTCATTTTAATGTAGGTAACAGGACTATTGACAAATCGTCCAAAACTTCATGTAGCCTGGGAGGTTATGTTCCTCAGTCCTGAAAAAAGGTAATGGGTCCCTAAATGTATTTATACAAGAACAAATTTGACTAAGTAATAAAAATTTAGAATATATTTTTTATTTTTCGTACAATTTATTATTTTTAAATATTGTTTTAAAATAATTCTTTTTTATTAGAAATCAAAATTTACAAGGGTATCATTGGTTGTTTATTTAAAGTTAATTAACCTAATTCTAAATACTTAAGAAACCGGAGGCTCAATAAAAGATACTGTAATGAAATCTAATATTAAGAGGTAAAAAAAGGCAATGAATAAAGGCTTAAAATTAGTAAAGTTGGTGCAAATATGTTGTGCCAAAAATAAATAAATTAAAGAACGATTAAAATAGGTAATAGGTAATTAGAATTAGATATAAAATATTCGTTTTACAAACGGTAAACTTTGAAAGAATTAAATAAATGATAAAATTTAATCAGTGCTGTCTCACATTTACATAAATATATTTACCTCTATCTGTAGTTTTATTTGTTTGGTTAGGGAATATTTTGTATGGATGCTTAGGGATTAGGGAACATGTTCTTGTGTGTATGTTTAGGGATAAAATGGAATAAAAATTAATAAGGGCCTTTATTTATAAATATCATCATTTGATACCTACATAAATAAACAAGCCCTTTGGTAAGATTTAATGATCCAGACCCCTCTCTAGGGGACTTCTTCAGGCAATTTGAAAATGGTTACAGAATGAGAAATTCTATTTGATTGTCTTCAAAATAGGAGGTTGCTATAGGAAACATGGACCAGTTATGTCCAGGGACATACTTAGGGATTAAATGCAAACCACATGGATTGAGAAATGTGATTGGGTTTTTTTAGACTTTGGATTAAGTTGAACCAATCAGATTGCTCAAGCAAATTAAGTTAATTTTAATCCATGAAAGTGTGACCCCTGGGGTTAGCCAGTTAATAATTTGATTTTGGATCTGCTTTGACTGAAAATACATGATTTTACTGTCCGCCAATCCTTCGAGTTATTTCCCCTTTGAAATCTTCTCTCTTCCCTCCCTCTCTCTTCTCTCTCTCTCTCTCCCTCACTCCCTCCCTCCTTCTCCAAGGATTTTATCACAGGATTTTAATCAGGGACAGTAACAGTAATAGAGTGTCTACAGATACAGGGGGTAATAAAATAAAGATCCTAGCTAAGAAAATTTTCATTGTAATTTCTCTACAGAATTTTTCTCATTCGTGATGAAAATGTACAATAAATTGGTTAGACCTAATAAAACTATCAACAATTAATTAATTTTGAAAAGGAGGGGAAAAGAAGAATATTAATAAAATAAATAATACCTACCTATGTCAAATGAAAATAGCAATTAATTAATTTTGAAAAGGAGGGGAAAAGAAGAATATTAATAAAATAAATAATACCTACCTATGTCAAATGAAAATAGCTTTTTTTTTATATAAAATTAAGGCCAAGGGATTTCAGCGAATCGCACTAGGTACCTTAAATAGGAAATCCCTGGGTCTTGGACCTGTACATAAGAAAACTAGATACCTATAAGTAATAATAAGGTAACTTGAAGTTGTTGATTTCTTTTATTGAGGACAGGACAAATTTATGTAAACTTCAGACGTTTGGAAGCTTTATTCCCTTTTGTGCATAAACTTTCAAAGCTTAATACCTTCTTGACGGGGACAGATGTTCAAATAACCTACGTCTTTTTCCACCTTGTAGATTTTTTTTCCACTTTCAATTTTTTTTTTTTAATTTTGGAACCAACAAAAATACTTCATGTAGGTTCCTATGTAATATACTCTATGTATCATACCATTAGCTAATAGCTATGTATTTTATTTTATTCTTCTTGTATTCAGTACTTCATGTAGGTTCCTATGTAATATACTCTATGTATCATACCATTAGCTAATAGCTATGTATTTTATTTTATTCTTCTTCTTCTATTCAGTTATTCGTTCCACTACACGATCCCTTCACCTCCCCTCCAAATTTGGAACTCAGGAACCCAAATTTGGGCGCAAAGTAGCTGACATCCAGTAGCTTCAAATTATCATAGTACAGCCTATATCTGTCCGTAATGTAAAGCTTATCCGCATCCCCATCTCCCATGCCACTTCTAGACTGCTGTCTGGTTAACTTATCAACATGGAAACCATGACTCGCCCGGGAGAAGGACCTTCTTCGGCCTGCCTTCTTCCTGTTATAGGCTGCGCATTCGGAGCATGCGCAAGCAAAGGCCGAGTCGATCTGAGCGCTGCTAGAACTCGTAGAGGGACACTTTGTGAAGGGTAGACTTATGGGTATGCGCGCTGAGCACTGCGCATTCTCTCTGCCCTCTAGCGGTATTGGGTGAAACTCATTCCTCGTTGGTTTCGGCTCTCTTCGAATTGCCTCGTTCCTAATCGGGATTTTTCGTTCAACATCGTTTTTTCCAAATTGTCCATCGGGCGACGTGTGTGACTGTCCACATTGGCAGCGCGCAGTTAGCGTGGGTTTCGGCCCTGGTCGTGTGGGCTCGTTTACCTTCGTGTTTCGACTCGGGATTTCTCGCCAAACTTCGTTTTCGACTCGGGATTTCTCGTCCTTCGCTTCTCTCCCGTGCGGCGCGTTTGACTGTCCACATTCCCAATGCGATGTCCTTGGAGCCACAGACCGGTGCGTGGTGGTTGAATGTGGCTGCGTACATTGTGGACGCTCTACGATTCTAGCCGACTTTGCACGAGGATTGACGACGCAGGAGGAGCAGCTGCATTTCCGTTTGTTCATGATTTCGAGGTGGTCTGAACAAAGAACTAGGTAGAACCTATTTTAACTAGGTGGAGCCTGTTTATTACTCCTATTATGATATCATGTGTTCAACAATGTATTTTGAAGTGATTTTCAGTGAACCACTAAAAGGAACTGCTCTTTAGTGGACTATTCAATGAGTCAGAACATGTAACCCACTCTTCAGAAGTTATGGATCTGACTCATTGACTGAGTCATACACTGGAAAGAGTAGTTCCTTTTTTTTATACTCACTCTCTTCGTCACATCTCTACTAGATACTTTAATTCCACATTCATACCATTGTAGTTGTGATTTCGAGGTGGTCTGAACAAAGAACTAGGTAGAACCTATTTTAACTAGGTGGAGCCTGTTTATTACTCCTATTATGATATCAGTTGTTAAAATATTGGAAATTTTCAAGGATCATTTTGTTTGCCCGTAGTTTTGCAAAACACTCATGACTGCTGTGTGCAAAAGTAAATAAAATTGAGAAGTGGCTCATATTCATATGTATATTAACTTCGTTATTGTTTTGAAGTAGCTATTGTGGCATTGTGTGGTTGACAGGGTGAACTCTATTCTTGTTTGACAGATAGTAGCAAAATCCAGGCCCGGGACTTCCAGCTTTGTGGATCCAACCACCGCGGCACCGGCATTACGTCAAACCTATACAATTTTTCTGTGGCTTCTTTGCCTTTGTGGTACCTACCAAAGTCTTTGGCCCTTGAAAAAAACAACCAGCTAAATAGTTAGGCTAGTTTCTTTGTGGATCCAGTTATCGTGATGACGTGAAAACGAATATGTAGACCCAATTTGCGTGATGATATGAAACATGACACCTATACAAATTTTCTGTGGCTCCTATGCCTTTGCTGTACCTACCAAAGTATTTGGCCCCTGACAGAAACCACCAGCTAGCTAGGCTGATTAGGTGGTCTTTGCCCTGTTTATAGTCAATACAGTCCCACAGGCAGACGGAATTCTAAATTCCAGTCATCTCCAGAACTTCTCCAAAAGTTTCACAATAGCACAAATTTTATCAAAACAAATAAACGAAAATTTCAATTATTATTGACAGAACGGGAGAGAGGTCCTTCAGAAAAGAAATCAGCAACTTTTGTTTTAACGAAAATGTTCCAAACTACATTGTGGCAAGTTTCATGGGACGAGGGGTAGAGGGTAACTAAAATAATGAAAGATAGAAACTAGGGTAACTTCATTGTGAAAACGGAGTGCAGGTAAAGATAATAACAAGTATGAAAAATGGATTAATCAATTAGTCTCACAGTAACTTTCACAACTGGATAAATAGTATACCAGTGAAAATCTGATTAAGGTAACCAGAAATAAATCTGATCAAGATAACAGACAACCAAATCCTCGGGTTATGTTAACCCATCGAACTATGAATGGATGAGACCTGACACCAGACAGTTTTTATTAATTTATTCTTTATTTATAGATCGGAAGAGCGTCGTGT
>NW_007378059.1:23468-52331 GCF_000475195.1 Diaphorina citri | reverse complement strand
TATGCCCCCCCCCCCCCCTATATGTAAGGGCTTCAATTTTCTAATAAGTAAGATCTGAATCTGAGCTACCAGCTAAAAGCAGTTAAAGGCTTCTCTAACCCATTATAGTCAAGGTCCTATATTGGTTACAGCCAGAGAGGTGGGGGGGGGGCTCTGTATGTAAGGGCTTCAATTTTCTAATAAGTAAAAGATCTGAATAATCTGAGCAACAATTAAGTAGTATGTAAAAGGCTTTTGTAACCAATAGGGTCCCATTATAGTCAGGGTCCTATATTGGTTAAACCCCCTATATGTAAGGGCTTCAAAATTCTTATAATATTTAGGCTTCTTTTACCAATGGGTTCCCATTATAGTTAGGGTTCCATATGGGATAGGCCCTCTTTATGCTTGGCCCTCCAATCAATTTTCCCTGGCCTTCAAATGCCGAGTTAAGTACCCTCATTTCTAAAATGAGCAAGTTCCCTTGAGTTTCAAATAAATTAGGGAGGATTAAGTACCCTCATTTCTAAAATGAGCAAGTTCCCTTGAGTTTCAAATAAATTAGGAAGGACTTGGTCTGGACCCTAAATAAGTGAGGTTCCTCCTAGCCTTCAAATAACTGAAGGCCCTTGGTCTGGACCCTAAATAAGTGAGGGTTTTAGACCTCAAATAACTGAGGGCCCTTGATTTTAAATAAGTGCTAGCCCTTAAAGCTTGTAATAAAAATTAGGTAGCGTATTAGTTTTGAGAAGATCTTGAAAATGCCAGGATTCTCATTTATGTAATATATACGATCATCGATTTTTCCCGTCTTTTTTATTGCTTGAACAAAACTTTATACCAATTAATGAATAGAAAATGTTACACAAATAATGTAATTATGATAGTGTATTTAGTAATCTATTTATATTATGTAGAATTTTATTCTTGTTTAGTTATTTGTAGTAGGTGAGAATCTAAACTTTTTTTTGACAGTTGTAAACTAAAATAAATAAGTGAGGGTTTTAGACCTCAAATAACTGAGGGCCCTTGATTTTAAATAAGTGCTAGCCCTTAAAGCTTGTAATAAAAATTAGCGTATTAGTTTTGAGAAGATCTTGAAAATGCCAGGATTCTCATTTATGTAATATATACGATCATCGATTTTTCCCGTCTTTTTTATTGCTTGAACAAAACTTTATACCAATTAATGAATAGAAAATGTTACACAAATAATGTAATTATGATAGTGTATTTAGTAATCTATTTATATTATGTAGAATTTTATTCTTGTTTAGTTATTTGTAGTAGGTGAGAATCTAAACTTTTTTTTGACAGTTGTAAACTAAAAATTTGAGCTCATAGTTTTAAAAAACCCATTTTTCTTTTGTTCTCTAAGAACATGTTGCATGTAAATAGTTATATTTAAACTAAAAATTTGAGCTCATAGTTTTAAAAAACCCATTTTTCTTTTGTTCTCTAAGAACATGTTGCATGTAAATAGTTATATTTACCTACTCCGTATTTACCCAGGTACGAATAGGTACTACATTTTTCGTTTAGATATTACAATCTACACTTTGGTTTCAAGTTTTAAAAAGTAATTTTAAGGAAGGTACGAATAGGTACTACATTTTTCGTTTAGATATTACAATCTACACTTTGGTTTCAAGTTTTAAAAAGTAATTTTAAGGAAAAAAATTATAGTGGTGTAACCATTTTACATTTCTTTTTTATCTTATTAAAACATGCTATTTTTCTACAAGATTTATTGCCTATGAGGTTAAGTTGTCTTTAACTTCGCAGGCGTATTAATTATGAAGTTCTAGATTGGACGACCAAGATTATTAGGAAATCGCCGATAGTTCTCACCTACAGGTAGTTTTTATTTATTTATTTATTTATTTATTGTGTATTTTTGTTTAATTCCCTTTTATTACATGCAAATAAAAAATGGGCTCAAATACCTACAGGTATACAATACGTAGGTACATAGTGATAAATCACTTCCCTAATAGGTAAGGTGGAACTTAATACTTAGAAAGCAAATATATGTATCTTGGTCGTCCACTCAGCTTTGTAGGTAGGTTTTACTCAATGATCTTTGAAAGTCTTTGCTAACTGAAATAAAATTCCAACGGGAGCCTTTGAGAAAAGAAGATTTACAAATAATAGACACAAGTATAGCGGATTTGGACCTTCTTTAATTTATGAGCGCCTCTATTATGGCAGTAGGGAAAAGTGGATAATATTGAATTTCCTTTTGAGATCATTACAGGTAGGAGAAAAAAAATACTACAAATAAATAGAGAACTCGCCCTTAAAGAGAATTCATTTAAAAAAAACCCATGATCGAATACCAACTCAAATGTTCTATATCTCTCGACTTTAACCCTTCGAGGCATGGTGAGCTCAGGCAATTCCAAAACCCGTTGGTATTTTAATTCTTTACATTTTTTAAGTTCATTACGATTAATTTTTAACCTTTGTTTTTTACATTATTCAAAAAGAAAGAATACAAAGCATCTGTGTTATAGTTAAAAATTCTCCATTATATTCTCTATTGGAAATTCAACACTTCTGTTATTATAGTAGACTTGGACTCATTTCCACATAAGTTCATTACGATTAATTTTTAACCTTTGTTTTTTACATTATTCAAAAAGAAAGAATACAAAGCATCTGTGTTATAGTTAAAAATTCCCCATTATATTCTCTATTGGAAATTCAACACTTCTGTTATTATAGTAGATTTTAGAATATTTTGATTTGATTTATCTTGAACTCATTTCCATCTACCTATGAAAAAGAAAATTCTAGTTTTGTTTTAAATAAAATGATCGATTCTAAAGATATTACCAGTTATGCAGTGACGAAATAAACGCCTTGAAAGAAAGTCACTGTGGATTTGGGTCTAATTTTCATTCCCTTGCTATCTACATTATACTTACATTATCTGATAAAATTACCTAATAATTGGTTGAGATTGAAAATGTTCTTTGTAAGGATATAGGTAATCTAGTGGTCATGATGACCAATTATCGTGATGACGTGAAAACGAATATGTAGACCCAATTTGCGTGATGATATGAAACATGACACCTATATAAAAAAGCAAAGTGCCTGCAAATAGATGACAAAATTATTAGTTTAAAAAGCCATTTCCAAAGCTCCTTCAAATGCATTTCACAAAAAGTAACAAATATATTATGGACGATATTCTGTACAATTTTACACAGGTTTTCAATTGGAAAAATAAATAAAGTAAACGAAAAAACATGGAATACAAAATAATAACAACAAAAGATTATCGAAATAAAAGCAGTCAACAAAATAACAGAAAAGTACAAGAGTGAAAAGTAAGTAAGAGAGAAATGAAAGTAACAAGGAATTGTGAGAGAAAATCATGACAAATTGATAACTAGTCCAGGAATCAGAAATATTACTAGCAACATATGAAACAGAAGAGCAGAAAACAGAAAAAGAAAAGTAGAGAGAAACTCAGTGTTGTTAAATATGACCTTGTGTTATTGATGACTATAAATATGATCATCTAGGTAGGTATCTAACAAAATTTATGATAAAAGATATAGGTACCTAGGAAGGTGAAACTGAGGAACAACATGTAGGGAGGGAAAAGTAGAGAGAAACTAATAACGACTCTCGGTATTCAAAATATGACCGTTTAACTGTGTGATGATGTGAACTATATTGATGAAAAACATGACATATGTACCTTGTACCTATACACAGAATCTAGGCCTATGGATAATTGAGACAGATAGGAGAAAAGGATTGACGATAGACTCTTGGGTGAAAGATAACTAGGCAAGATTAATTCTGAAAAACAGAAGGATAAGAGAGAGAAGGGAGGGGGAAATAGAGAGAGATTGGGAAGGGGGAGGGAGAAAGACGTAGGTAGAGAGAGGTAGGGGAGAGAAAAAACTAACTGAAAATGTTTTTCAAATTTTTGAGTAAAAATTCATGTTTGTCTCACAGAACGTAATAAACAAACACTACTTCTTTCTCCCTTCTCCTCTTCCTCCCCCCCTCTCTCTCTCTTTCCCTCTCTCAGGAAAAAGAGGAAGACAGACAGAAGGAGAAAGAGAGGGAGAGAGAGAGAGAACTATTGGTAAGTTTTAGTAGTTTTATCGAATTTTCAGTCTCATCCTAACAGTATATGAGATAAGGTAAAATCTATTGGGCCAAAAAAGCATTCTTTGTTTTGGGCAAATTGGGCAGACATGGAACACATTTTGGGTGTAGGACTCAAAGAGTTTCTTTCTTCTTTTTCAAGGGTAGGATTCTTTCGCAATAATTTGTTTTAAAGAAGTTCATTTTTAGTCTTTTGTCAAATAACTTCTTCTTTACCCAATTTTTTTTTTTTTTTTTTATGTGTACATTTAGGGAAAGGCTAGGAAGAAGAAGAATAGGATTTTATACACTAATCGCTCAATCTCCCAAACCACCTGGAAATCTGAAATTTGGAAGGAATATTTTTCCAATATGGATAATATGTGCAATAAGAGAGGATTTTCCCGCAACCTAAGAAAAAAACTCGAAATATAAAATTATGTCAATTGATGTGTATCTACGGCCAGTTGACCATGTGTGGACACACATTAATATATTATAGATGTACAAAAAGAGAGGATTTTCCCAATCGATCTAGAGTTATAATCAATTTTCCGTGGCGAAGCACGGGCAACCTGCTAGTAAAATATACTCACGGCCATTCATCCAGCTCAAGGAATCTCACTCGGGACACATGTGCCCCCAAACACCTATGTACCCCACAGCACTGTATGCACAGCAGGAGGCCCAGATTTAAGCTCTAATAGGGGACCTAGCCAACTAGCCATAAATAAAATATAAATATGTACTCACGGCCATTCATCCAGCTCAAGGGATCTCACTCGGGAGACATGTGCCCCCAAACACCTATGTACCCCACAGCACTGTATGCACAACAGGAGGCCTAGATTCAGCGAGGCCCAAGTGGGTCCCGCCTCGGCGCAATCCGCACAGGTTAGGTTGCCCGGGACTCGGGACCGTATTGATTGGAGGGAGGCTGTCTCTACGGAGCTTTGCAAACGGGACTTGCCGTTCCCTTTGTTGAGGATTTCGTTGCCCTGGGGAGAGAAAACGGGATAATGTTTACTGAGGGATTGGTTTATACATGTTTGTAGAGTTAGGGTCCTTTCACATCTAGACTGCAAATTGTAGCACACTGCAAATTGTCGGATAGACGGCAATAGTTTTAGGTTGAAGCCTACATATTATAAGCCGCCTGTTCACATTGTGCTCCACACTGCAATGCAAAAATGTCGTACATAGACTACATTATACAGTCGAACTACACAGTTTAAACTTGACGAGGACTATACAAATAGGTTTGCCTATTCACAACTAGACTACAGTTTTTTTTTCCAGGTCAATAAACGTAACGTGTAACGTGGCAGTGCTGGGATTTCAGTTTTCATTTTCCCATGGACTAGTGGTAGATGGGTCAATTGACTTCTAAGTGGTAAATAGTAATTTATGTTTACCTGTAGAGAGCTGAGTATTTGCTGTTGAATAGCGGCTATCCAGTCATCTCTCTCTTCTGAATTGGCCGCCTCAAATTGCCACTGCTTGTTATCTAGAGATACTATGAGGAGCTCAAAGCTATCTGAATCTGAAATTGAGAAGCACAGAGGAAATTTAGAACTTAAGGTAAATTTGCAATTTCGAAATAAGTTCCATTTGAAATTTAGACCTACAGTTCAATACACTGAAGGGGGGAAAAAGTGATCCTTTATTGCAAGACAATCCATCCCACAAACATAAGAGATAAAGGAATTAGTAGCCATGTACCCAATCTAGTTAGCTTGGAATTGTGTTCAGTGAATAGAATCTAGAGACCTCTTTTATTTCCTAATTGCCTATTAGAAATGGCTTAAAAGCAACGAGAAAACCTCTTCCAAAAGTCTGTCTAATAGGCAATTAGGAATCAAAGGAGATCAATTAATTGTGTTCAGTGAATAGAATCTAGAGACCTCTTTTATTTCCTAATTGCCTATTAGAAATGGCTTAAAAACGACGAGAAAAGCTCTTCCGAAAGTCTGTCTAATAGGCAATTAGGAATCAAAGGAGATCTATTCATTGTGTTCAGTGAATAGAATCTAGAGACCTCTTTTATTTCCTAATTGCCTATTAGAAATGGCTTAAAAACGACGAGAAAAGCTCTTCCGAAAGTCTGTCTAATAGGCAATTAGGAATCAAAGGAGATCTATTCATTGTGTTCAGTGAATAGAATCTAGAGACCTCCTTTATTTCCTAATTGCCTATTAGAAATGGCTTAAAAACAACGAGAAAACCTCTTCCGAAAGTCTGTCTAATAGGCAATTAGGAATTAAAGGAGATCTATTCATTGTGTTCAGTGAATAGAATCTAGAGACCTCTTTTATTTCCTAATTGCCTATTAGAAATGGCTTAAAAACGACGAGAAAACCTCTTCCGAAAGTCTGTCTAATAGGCAATTAGGAATCAAAGGAGATCTATTCATTGTGTTCAGTGAATAGAATCTTGAAATTACATTGAATTCCCTCAGAGATGTATCAAATATTGCAGTATAATATTATTTGATTCACCTGTCTAGGTTCAATTCGAGTACAACCTAACCGCCTACTCACAATAACCTCACTCAGACTGAGTGGGGCCAGAAAATACCTATCCGGATACCAACCACGCGCAACGTAAGTTAACTTCAGTGAACCATGGGGATTCGTAGAAGCTTAAACTAACCTTCAGGGCCATTTGCCCGTACACCTGAGCCTCGGAGTGGGCTTTTTTGTGTACGAATGACGTTCTATTGACGCTGGCTAACCAGGGAAGGATTGAAACAAAGAAGAACACGAACACATACTTTCTCCCTGTGTACTTTTATTAACAATTGGACCAAGCTTCATTTTCAAAATAAATATGTATATACAAAAGGGACTTGCCCTCGTGGTCCAGTGTGCGGGGGTTACCGCCATACTGTGGAGAAGAGAGAGAAATGACTCGTTAGAATAGGTGGTCAAAGAAAGGACCATGTCTACAGTCTCAAAATGACGTTTTTTCCCCCATTATCATTATTATTATTTTAAGACGTTTGATAGAGGGAACTTTAACTGCTAAGGTCTTATCGTCCCGAAATCGAAGAGAGAAGAAAGACGGGATTTGGTATTGTTATAAGTAGGGCCATCGGCTATAATAAACGCCCTTGGTCACTGCAACCTAATTAGATCTTTTGTGACATATGAGCAAGACGGGATAGAAGAAAGCCAGCCGTTCCGAGAACGAACATTATCCGTTTAGGATAAAATCCGCCCCGGACGGGAGTCGAACCCGCGGCCTAGCGCTCACAAGGCAGGCGCGCTACCAATCAAGCTAACTAGGCTGGCTAAAAGTGTGTCCTTGAACACAGACTCCTAGAAGTCCTAACCCAGTGTGATTATCACGTAGTTACTTACCCATAGTAATAGCTGGGTGATGGGTAAGCTGCCCATAGCACAGGCCAGATGTAGAGGGGTTCTCAAATCTCGAGGACTAACTGTAGAATTCACATCATCTGGAGTAGAATGACATAGGGCTAGGACTAATTGTTGCATATCACATCTGAGAAACAGAGAAGAACATTTAAGAATTGATGAGAAATCACAAGAGAGGTCATTGAATTTACACTGAATTCCCTCAGAGATGTATCAAATATTGCAGTATAATATTATTTGATTTACCTGTCTAGCTTCCTGTCTACCTGCCTCGGTAGCGTAGTGGTCAAGACGCTTGCCTGGTAAACAGGAGGGCGTGGGTTCGATCCCAGCATCTCCTTGCCATGGACATCCTCCATGTAATCCTGAAATAAGAAACAGATTAATAAGATCGATCTTAATATCTTAATGAATGAACAAATTGAATACAAAGTTTTAGCTCCACCATTTTTACTTTCTATTACTACAGTATAGCGGAGCTATACTAGTAATGAAAGTATTGCAATCGGTCCAAATTTTTCATTTACCCATTCTGACACATATTTGTAGGTCGGTAGTTTAGTGGTCAATATGATCGCCTGATAAAATGGAGTGCAAGGGTTCAATCCTAGCTGAGATATGAAATTTTGTCCTCAATATAGATAATTTGACTTATGTGATAATTTTTCAAAGTCTTCAGTGACTTCAGTCCTTTTCAGTTAAGGGACTTTTCAGACCTGACCTAGTTAGGATAACCAAGGTACCAATATTGTATTCAAAGTTCTATGGAGGTAGGACTTTATTGTTAAAACTCCTTCAATTAAATGAAGATTTTTTTTTTACCACTATCGGGAATCGAACACTCACGTGTAGACTAGGATGGTAGGTCATCTTGCCGTCATCGCACAGGGTGACGTATTTCTTCTTCCACTCCTTGTTCAGTCCCTTGCTACTCTTCTTGTACAGATACCCCTGCTTGAGAGGGATAGCACGGCCGCTCCCCAGCTCTCCATTGCGAAGCTTCTCCTCGTTCTTTTTCGACGAGGGAGTAAACAGGTTGGACCTCCGTCGTGTTTTTCTGCGGGAGAAAATATCAGGGAAATTATTAA
This sequence comes from Diaphorina citri, assembly GCF_000475195.1. NCBI lineage: Eukaryota > Metazoa > Arthropoda > Insecta > Hemiptera > Psyllidae > Diaphorina > Diaphorina citri. The sequence continues at coordinate 43,771 of NW_007378059.1, read as the reverse complement.
GTGTGCAGTTTTTACTTTCCTTATCCTATAGGAAGGAAAGTAATGTAATCGATTTTTTTTTTTTTTTTCTCAAAGACATTTGATAGAGGGAACTGTAACTGCTCAGGTCTTATCGTTCCGAAAACGAAGAGAGAAGGAAGGCAGGATAAAAGAAAGTCAGCCGTTCTGAGAACGAACATTATACGTTCAGGATTTTCAAAGAGGTTTGATAGAGGGAACTGTAACTGCTAAGGTCTTATCGTCCCGAAAACGAAGAGAGAAGGAAGACAGCATAGGAGAAAGTCAGCCGTTCCGAGAACGAACATTGGGCGTTCAGGATAAAATCCGCCCCCGGGCAGAAATCGAACCGCTTACGAAGCAGACGGCCTACCTACCAACCAAGCTAACTAGGCTGGCTAAGTATGCTTAAGACAAATAAAGTTCCTTTCCCCCCCTTTCTTAGTCGGTCTATTTTCTTACCTAGACGTGGTGGGTGTGCTACTGGGGGTGGGTAGACCATCCTTAGTGGTGGGTGAGGGGGAGGGTATACTCAACGTGTTGTTGTTCTCACTCAACTCGGGGTGGGTGTGATTCCGGTACAGCTGGTGGGAAGATGAAGAGAGAGAGGAGATGTGACGAGATAGAGTACTAGAGGAGTCCTGTGGGTGGGAGAGAGACGAAGAGTTTTGTTAGAAAATCAAACAACTACTTAGAGCAAGCTGTTTTCAAGACATGCAGGTGAAAATAAGCTGCTCATCCTGTCAACAACTCAAGGAAGCAGCAAGGGATAGACACATTTGGCTACAACGACAAGGCTGCCTTTAGAAGCTGATAGTGCTTGGACACCGGAGGTCCGGGGTTCGATTCCCAACGGGGTCGAAGATTTTTTGGTTTCTTATCTTGGAGTTTGGGCCTCGTGAAGGGTATACTCAACGTGTTGTTGTTCTCACTCAACTCGGGGTGGGTGTGATTCCGGTACAGCTGGTGGGAAGATGAAGAGAGAGAGGATATGTGACGAGACAGAGTACTAGAGGAGTCCTGTGGGTGGGAGAGAGACGAAGAGTTTTGTTAGAAAATAAAACAACCACTTAGAGCAAGCTATTTTCAAGACATGCAGGTGAAAATAAGCTGCTCATCCTGTCAACAACTCAAGGAAGCAGCAAGGGATAGACACATTTGGCTACAACGACAAGGCTGCCTTTAGAAGCTGATAGGGCTTGGACACCGGAGGTTCGGGGTTCGATTCCCAACGGGGTCGAAGATTTTTTGGTTTCTGATCTTGGAGTTTGGGCCTCGTGAGGACAATTTGAGTAGCTGGTTTTATCAAGTAGCGCCCCGCGTCGAAATTACTGGAGTAAAAATATATTTTTTTATTATTTTTTAACTGAGTTTTAAATTTTAATTCGTTTCGAAACTGCTTTTGCAGGGAACAACATTTTAGAATCACCGCGAAGTAAACTTCCCGCGGCATTACCTAACCTGGCTTACCTTATGATAGGAATGGTTACTGCCCGGACTCCCAGGGCCGGGACTCTGGGCCATGGTAAGGGGAGAGGTGAGGGAGAGGGAGGGGGACGGGGGAATACGAGGGGTACCGGGAGGCCCCCCGGATATCCGCGCCTGAACTATTCGGTGACAGGCTGAAAATGAAACAGAAAACAGGGGCGGATTAGAAATATGAGGGGGCGGATTAGAAAAATGAGAATAAAAAAAAAAAAGAAGAAAAAAAAAAAAAAAAAAAAAAAAAGGAGTGTTTCATCGCCGTTTTTATTTTGTAGCAATGAAACAACTGCTACATTAGACTGGTGTGAACTGTGTCGTAGCATGCCCATCCTGTAGTATGTCTCTCATCAGATAGACGATAAGAGACACAATACTTCCGATTCACCCCTTGAAACATTTGCAAAACGAGAACAAATTTTTGTCGATGGTGGGATTCGAACCCGAGAACAATTTTTTAAATATTATTTGTGTGGATTTTGAATACTAGGGCTCTAGACTCTAAGGGGCTAACTTACCATCTTGAAAGACTCGGTCTACATTCAGTCCATACGTGGCACAGGTCTCATAGTAGGAACATCGCTTCAGATCACTGGCTAACCTTCTGGCCCGGGCTTCGTCTATGATACGAGGGTTACTCTCACTGATTGCATCTGTGTGGGGAAGAAAATAAACGGATTAGTGACACGGAGTACTGGGTTCGATACCCGGACACGGAGTACTGGGTTCGATACCCGAAACGAAATGATTTTATTCCTCTTTTGAAGTCCCATAATAGAAGCAATGAAGAACCATGAGGGAAACAATCAATAAAATTTATTGACAGATTGCCCAAGAACGATTTAGAATTACATTTTAACAAAAATTGTTAAAGATATTGTATGACAATCTCATAACAATAGGTCTTGTTCTTCTTTTTTCACCTTTTCCCGTGTACAGACGGGGTCAGCGTTTTTCGTCAGCCACTCAATCAGCCCTATCTAGGGTGATTGCTTTGGGCTGACATTTGGTTTTGGCTACAAATTTTACGAATGGATGCCCTTCGCACTCAACCTTTGCTATTTCTTTAGCAAGGGAAATTCAGGCTCGTATACGCCCTGTTTATAGTTCCCCAGCCAGACTAAGTTGGTCTACTCCCTGTTTAACGTCCCCCAGCTAGATATCTTCAAAGTATCCACTAAATATTTACCTTGGGTGCCCACTAGGATGATAGGTATTTCGGCCGCGTTCCTATAGTGGCTGAGTTTTAAATTTTAATTCGTTTCGAAACTGCTTTTGCAGGGAACAACATTTTAGAATCACCGCGAAGTAAACTTCCCGCGGCATTCTCTGCCACCTAACCTGGCTTACCTTATGATAGGAATGGTTACTGCCGGGACTACCAGGGCCGGGACTCTGGGCCATGGTAAGGGGAGAGGTGAGGGAGAGAGAGGGGGACGGGGGAATACGAGGGGTACCGGGAGGCCCCCCGGATATCCGCGCCTGAACTATTCGGTGACAAGCTGAAAATGAAACAGAAAACAGGGGCGGATTAGAAATATGAGAATAAAAAAAAAGAAATGAGTGTTTCATCGCCGTTTTTATTTCGTAGCAATGAAACAACTGCTACATTAGACTGGTGTGGTCTGTGTCGTAGCATGCCCATCCTGTAGTATGTCTCTCATCAGATAGACGATAAGAGACACAATACTTCCGATTTACCCCTTGAAACATTTGCAAAACGAGTACAAATTGTTGTCGATGGTGGGATTCGAACCCGAGAACAATTTTTTAAATATTATTTGTGTGGATTTTGCGAACCGCTAACAAATAAGGTCGAATCATCAGCAAATAGCATACCCTTGGCGTTCTGGGGCAAATTTGCTGGAAGGTCGTTAATATACAGTAAAAATAAAAGCGGTCCCAAGATTGAGCCGGTTGGGATACCTGTTACTATGTTACGAGGAGTGGACTTTTCGCCATCAAATTGAACTTGTTGTTTTCTATCTACGAAGTATGATTTTAATAATTTTATGCTGGTGACGTCGAATTTATAGTGTTTTAATTTATTCAGCAGAATATTGTGGTTCAAACATTCAAAAGCTCGTGAGAGGTCACAAAGAGTAGCATGAAGATATTGTTTGTTATTGAATGCTGCGGCTATAAATTTATTAAAAAAATTAACAGCATCCGTTGTTGATAGAGATTTCCGGAATCCGAATTGGTTAGGGGAAAAGAGTCCAAAATAATTCAAAAAAGAGACTATTTGCTCGGCAATTAATTTTTCAAAATTTTTTATTTTTAAAAGCAATCTCACTTCTTTTTTTCATTAACTATTGCAAATTTATATATGTTTTAGCAAAATACAATTTTCTAGAAAGTAATTTATGTATCTATCTACTAGTAGATTAATTTAAATTTCGCCAAAATTAGTTAATTTTTCACAAAATCATACAGCAAAAAAAATTAATAAAAACACGTCGAAAAAAAAATCACAAAAAAATAAAAATAAAACTCGACTCGTCGAAATATTTCACACAGCTCTCGTGACTCACGGCTCTCACGCGACTGAGCGAAGCGAGTCAAAAATTCAAAATTTCACACAACACCCTCCCCGAGACAACTGACTAGGGTTGCCAGACGTCCCGTATTTCCCGGGACGTCCCGTATTTTGGGCACTTTTCAAAATGTCCCGTACGGGACACGCGTGTCCCGTATTTTCCCCAGTTTCACCATCACCTCCGGTAATTAATCTTTACCAATGTAACAAATTAAAATTTTCTGTAGCACGCCGGATTCGAACCCCGGTAGTGTAACCAAAAATATGATTAATTTTTCAAAAATTTTACTGATGATGGGCAAAATAGAGATTGGTCGATAATTTGATGGTTCATTTATGTCGCCCTTTTTGTGTATAGGGTGAACAAGTCCAATTTTCAGGCTACTAGGAAACACTCCTTCATTCAAACAAGCATTAAACAACGTAGTGAGCACAGGCGCGATCAGATCCTCAACTGTTAGCAAGATATCGAGGTTTAGCCCATGCACGTCTTTACTTTTCTTTTTAGGTAGAGTTTTAATTACATCTCTGATGGTGGATTCAGATACCTGACAAAAATAAAATTCGCTATCTACGTGACTAACATTTACTTTAGAAACGAGGACCTCCGGACAAACAGTGGCAGGAGGGAGGCCATTAACTATTGAAAGAGGGGCGTCACAAAAGTTGTTATTCAACTCATCCGGTTTAAGGGAACTTTTGGTGGACACCTTCGTATTATTTTTTTTACTATTTATGATGTTCCACATAGCTTTGTTTGGATTATTTGAGTTTTTTATGAGGTTATCATTATGAAGAGCTTTGGCTTGTTCAATTTTTTTACGATACGTTTTACGCAACTCAGATTTTCTAGAGGCTAATCTTTCTGATGGACAGTTAGTATGGAGCTGGCTTACAAACTTTAGATCGGCCCTCAGTTGTTTCAATTCTTGAGTGAACCTGAAGCCGTTGGGTTTGTTGGTAAGTAGTTTTGATTTAAGGGGAAAAGCTATAGCTGCTGCGTCTGAAAGTGTGGTCAAATCACCACATGGTGAGGTGTTGACTAATCTCATTTGCGCCAAGTCTCCTGAGGAAGCAAAAAGAGAGAGTTAGGCTGGTATTTGAGGTCCCGGGTTCGATACCTACGATCGACAAAAAATAAAATAATAATAATAATGATTGAACTCATATTTCGATTGCAAATATTTCGACCAGTCACGTTCTGGTGTTCTCGTACATAAATGATTCTTGACCATTGATGAGGGACATACTACGGGATGGGCATATTGGGTTAAGCATGCCCAATATGCAGACCACACGGGTCTCATTCGGATACATATAAAATACACGAAACCTTGTTTAGACTGCTGGAGTAAAGGGACTTTTCAGTCTCATTCGGGCAGGATAAACAAGGTATATTCTATTCTACTACTAAATAAAAACTGAAATGTGGGGCCTGTGCAATCATTTGGACTGAAAAGCATTTGGATATAAAGGTTTCTGACGGTGGGCGTGGTCTCGTGCGGGGGAGGGGGTAAAATGAGGAGATCTTCATTGCTAGAGGGGATGGAGGGGAGGGAGGGGTGATTGTCCTTGAGCAGTTCGAACGAGGTGAGCATGACCTTGTCCGCACAACGCTTGTCCTTGCTTTGGAAACCTGAGGAAGCAAAAAGAGAGAGTTAGGCTGGTATTTGAGGTCCCGGGTTCGATACCTACGATCGACAAAAAATAAAATAATAATAATGATTGAACTCATATTTCGATTGCAAATATTTCGACCAGTCACGTTCTGGTGTTCTCGTACATAAAGGATTCTTGACCATTGATGAGGGACAGACGTACTACGGGATGGGCATATTGGGCATGCTTAAATACAGACCACACGGGTCTCATTCGGATACATATAAAATACACGAAACCTTGTTTAGGCTGCTGGAGTAAAGGGACTTTTCAGTCTCATTCGGGCAGGATAAACAAGGTATATTCTATTCTACTACTAAATAAAAACTGAAATGTGGGGCCTGTGCAGAAAAATCATTTGGACTGAAAAGTATTTGGATAAGAAGGTTTCTGGGGCCTGTTTTACGAAAGACTTTTCATTTTCTGGGCGAAGCGAGTGGTGAAAAGTGGGGTGCCTACTGGGAGTGCGGAGTCTTTCGCGGAATGGGCCGCTGACCTTCCTAGTCATACTTACTTGAGATGGAGATGTTGGTTAGAGCCTCATTGATGCCATTGGTGGACGGGACGGATTTGCAGCCCTTGGGTTTGAGACCGGGGATCTTAACGGTAACGTACTGCAGGGGGATCTCCTTGCCATGGACATCCTCCATGTAATCCTGAAATAAGAAACAGATTAATAAGATCGATCTTAATATCTTAATGAATGAACAAAGTGAGTACAAAGTTTTAGCTCCACCATTTTTCATTTACCCATTCTGACACATATTTATAGGTCGGTAGTTTATTTATTTATATTTTATTTTATAAGTTTCCATTTATTGGTTTTTCAGAACAATTCTCTCATCAAAATAAATTGTTAACAAATGGTATACCCATCCGTAAAAGCCGGAGCTTGTGCCACGGATAGGGAGAAGTTTAGTGGTCAACATGATCGCCTGATAAAATGGAGTGCAAGGGTTCAATCCTAGCTGAGGTATGAAATTTTGTCCTCAATATAGATAATTTGACTTATGTGATAATTTTTTAATGTCTTCAGTCCTTTTCAGTTAAGGGACTTTTCAGACCTGACCCAGTTAGGATAACCAAGGTACCAATATTGTATTCAATGTTCTATGGAGGTAGGACTTTATTGTTAAAACTCCTTCAATTAAATGGATTTTTTTTACCACTATCGGGAATCGAACACTCACGTGTAGACTAGGATGGTAGGTCATCTTGCCGTCATCGCACAGGGTGACGTATTTCTTCTTCCACTCCTTGTTCAGTCCCTTGCTACTCTTCTTGTACAGATACCCCTGCTTGAGAGGGATAGCACGGCCGCTCCCCAGCTCTCCATTGCGAAGCTTCTCCTCGTTCTTTTTCGACGAGGGAGTAAACAGGTTGGACCTCCGTCGTGTTTTTCTGCGGGAGAAAATATCGGAAATTATTAAGTGTGCAGTTTTTACTTTCCTTATCCTATAGGAAGGAAAGTAATGTAATCGAGTTTTTTTTTTCGAAGAGATTTGATAGAGGGAACTGTAACTGCTAAGGTCTTATCGTCCCGAAAACGAAGAGAGAAGGAAGGCAGGATAAAATCCCCTATTGAAAATTAATAAATTATAATACCTAATTTTTTTAAGAGAAAGCTAACCACCCGCGACCTAGCGCTTAACTTTTAAAAGGCAGTCGCAGCAGATATTGAAGTTCAAATAGGTAAACTCAAACTAGGTTGGTTGAGGATAATATGGATCGACCAGGATTACTATATACAACGATGTAAATTAATTTAGATTTGCCATAGATTTCACTTGTCTTTTTCCGCACAGACGATAATATATTAGGAGGTAGTAAAGCCTAATCTAAATCGCTAACAGAAAAGAAGACTTATACGTATAAGAGGGGTAGAAAAAAGGCGCCATTCAAACTCGATATTTAAAGTAGGGAGGGAGGCAGGAATACAGGAAGAAGAAGGAGGGGGGGAGAGAGGGGGAGAGAGGGAGAGAGAGAGAGAGGGAGAGAGAGAGGAAGGGAAAGGAAGAGGAAGGGAAAGAGGGAGAAGGAAGGAAATGTGAGAGAGATAATATATGAAGAGGGACAAAAAACAAAGGGAGAGAGCGTGCTAGAAAGGGAAGAAACATGATAATAATTAGGGAAATATTTCAAGTGGGTTGTTCATACTTATAACATAGGGAGATAAGGAGAGGGAGGAAGAGTAGGAGGGAGGGAAGAAAGAGGAATAGGGGAAGAATAAGAGAGAGAGAGGAAGAGTGAGATAGTAGGAGGGGGGAGGGAGAGAGAGAGGGAGAGAGGGGGGATGAGTAAGAGGGAGGGAGGCGGAAGGGGGCGATAGAGTGGGAGGTAGAAATGTTGTAGCAAGTATACAGAGACAAAAGAGTCGAGTATAATATTCTGAAGTGCTATGTATACAGGGTCTCCACATACCAAGTGGAGAAAGCAATGAAAGCATAATTAAAATGTCTTTTAGGTTATCTACTATCTACATAGGTATGTATGTATATGCAAAGGGTTTTTTGCCTTTGTTTGTATGCAAATAGCTATGTAATTTGATACTTCTTTTCATGCTATGATATTGGAACATTTTATTATTTAATAACATAGATACCTATATTTTTTCATTATTAGTAAAAGAAATACATACCTATTATGTATGTGCATTAAAAAAAGTAAATTTATTATCTACTTACTGATGGTGTTTTACATAAAGCTAAATCAAAATTTTGAAGGTGTACCTTCAAAATCAAGCCCCCCCAAAAATTTAGGCAAGAACCGCCTATGATAATAATTAGGGAAATATTTCAAGTGGGTTGTTCATACTTATAACACAGGGAGATAAAAGAAGATAGAGAGAGGGGGGATGAGTAAGAGGGAGGGAGGGGGAAGGGGGCGATAGAGTGGGAGGTAGAAATGTTGTAGCAAGTATACAGAGACCAAAGAGTCGAGTATAATATTCTGAAGTGCTATGTATACAGGGTCTCCACATACCAAGTGGAGAAAGCAATGAAAGCATAATTAAAATGTCTTTTAGGTTATCTACTATCTACATAGGTATGTATGTATATGCAAAGGGTTTTTTGCCTTTGTTTGTATGCAAATAGCTATATGTAATTTGATACTTCTTTTCATGCTATGATATTGCAACATTTTATTATTTAATAACGTAGATATATTTTTTCATTATTAGTAAAAGAAATACATACCTATTATGTATGTGCATTAAAAAAGTAAATTTATTATCTACTTACTGATGGTGTATCAGCTAACCTTCTTGTATAATAAAATTATTACGTACCTTCCATTAAAAGTTACCTAATGTTTTATTACCAATTTAAAACCTATTAAAACTCATCTATTTATCGTATTCCTGAGTTTAATTACTTCCTAGTGCTCCTGTGTGATCCAAGTTCCCTTGAATTCCAAACTCGAATAGTTTAAAAATACATAGCTGTGTAATTATTATCTTAAATATAAATGGGATATCAAAATACAAATCTAGAATAATTTTAAATACGTATCTAATTATTATAATTAGTTTCCTAGCAGCCTCCAAGTTACATGACCTGCCTTGAAATGACTACCTATAAACCACAAAAATACAAGGTGATATCAGGATCTTCAGTCAGACTTACTTCTAAATTATACGACTAGTATCTATCATGAAGAAAAATATTCATCTAAACTCGATAAAATAAGAGGGAACAAAATAAAATAAAACGAATTAAGCAAAACACCAGAACAAACAAACAGAATTAGAAAATAAACACCGCGAAAGAAATTGCAAAAATCGAGTTTCCCCTGAGGAGGATGGAGGAGAAAGCAAAATTCGCAATTTACCTGACTTTAACAAGATTACAAATCTTCATCCGAGTGAAAACAAAATCTCCAGACAGGAAAAATGAGAGAAAATCTGCAGTCTCGTCAAAAATTAGAAAATTACAAAGTTAATAAAACGTGGAATGGAAAAAAACCTTGAAGAAATGGAAAAATAAAGAAACTTATTGTACGTATATCTAATAGAAAGTATATAAACAAGAAGAACTGATTTTATTGTATCTACGTAGATATTATAAAAAGTAAAAAAAAAAAGAGAAAAGACTGGCAAAAAAATGGCAATTTTTACCGCAAAATTTAACGAGAAAAAAAGTTTGCACGAAAAGCCACGTAAGATTTTAAACGCGGGAGGATTTTCACTAAGAGTATAATGAACCTTCTGTTTAAAAAGTTTTAAACAATACGCAAAGTTTTCCTTCCGCCCTACCAAGTTTCCCTCCCTCAGTCCACCCCAATACCTCACCCCATCCCAAGATCCATGGGCTCTCTCCCCTCCTCCCCTATTCTGTTTTCCCTTTTCCCCTCCCCTCTATTGCCAACGTTCCCCTCCATTTCGTAGAGTTCTTCCCTCCCTCAGTCCACCTTCTACCCCCACCCCAAGATGGGCTCTCTCTCCCTAACCCCCAAACCCTCCCATTCTATTGTTTCCTCCCTCTTTCTCTCTATTTGTCCTTCTCTCCATCTTCCTGTTCTGTCCATTGCCAACGTTCCCCTCCATTTCGTAGAGTTCTTCCCTCCCTCAGTCCACCTTCTACCCCCACACCAAGATGGGCTCTCTCTCCCCTAACCCTCCTGATTCTATTGTTTCCTACCTCTTTCCTTCCATTTGATAGTGTTTCTCCCTCTCTATTTTGGACTTTCTCCCCTCTACTGTTCTATCCCTTTCTCTCCCACCCGATGCGGGGGCTCTTTCTGTCTCTCTTCCTTATGCCCCTTCACCCCCTCCTCTGTGGTGCTCTCTCCGTCTCTCTCTTCTGCCACGTGAAGCGCAAGCTCTCTCTTTCTCTCTTCACCCCCCAATCAATAGGAGTGTGAGGTGAGTGCTCTCTGTCTCTCTCATTTTATTTCTCTTTCCGTCTCTCTCGCTCTCACTCTGTACATATATGTCTCTCTCACCACCACGTGTGTAAGAGGGGAAAATGCGTCTTTTTTCGCAAAAGATAAATTGAACTACGTACGTTAAGCGTGGTGCATATCTTGTACCCACCACTAGGCGCCAAGTTACCCGCCTTCTCAGACTCCTCACTTTAACCTCACTCAGCATGAGTAAGGCCAGTAGAAAACGAGTGCCCGAGAACGTATCAGTTAGGGCTAAAATCCGCCCCGGCGAAGAATCGAACCTGTGGCCTAGCGCTTACAAGGCAGACGTGCTACCAACCAAGCTAACTAGGCTGGCCTTTCTGGAGGAAGCTGCAAGTGTTGCACGCAGCATATATTTGGTAAGACCAGTCCCTATACGTCTACGCCCTAGGCAGCCCCTAGGCCACGGATGGAAATAGACATCGCATCGATTGGTTATTAAAATAGTTTAAATAGAGACCTACGATTGACTCTGTCATTACGTAATCAACAGTAATAGAACTATACCTAGTAAAATGTAGTACAGTAATAGACTGAAACTATACAGGGTGTTCCATTTAAAACTGCCCCATAGGAAATTGACCCGTAAAATCTTTATTACAATTAGCCTTTACTCCTTAAAAGTCCCCAGAACAGTTAAGTAAGCAAGGTCTTTTCTTTTGAATTGTTACTGATACATGTATTAATTTTTAACCCATCATACGTAATCAACAGTAATAGAACTATACCTAGTAAAATGTAGTACAGTAATAGACTGAAACTATACAGGGTGTTCCATTTAAAACTGCTCCATAGGAAATTGACCCGTAAAATCTTTATTACAATGAGCATTTACTCCATAAAGAACAGTTAAGTAAACTAGGTCTTTTCTTTTGAATTGTTACTGAATACTGATACATGTATTAATTTTTAACCCATCAAATATTCGGGACCTTGTTTAGACTGCTAGGGTAAAGGGACTTTTCAGCTATATTCGGGCAGGATAAACAAGGTATCTTCTATTCTATTCTAAGCTTTGTTAAACACTACCCGATTCACGGTTAAGGAGTTACACCTACACGGTTTGGTATCCTATGGGGCAGGTTGAACACCCTGTAGGTAGAGCAATATGAATGTCTTGTAATGTGTGTGTGAACGGATCAGGTGATATTATCTAATAGCATGCCAGACCTATAACTGATAGTATGTCTACTGTCTACATTACCAATATCTCATAGTATGCCTATTATCTTATAGTATGTCTATGTTGTCTGTAGGTTATTCTGATATAGTAATACGATTACACTAAGGTATATGTCAACTATATTAATGCTCAAGACTATTATCTCATAGTACGTCTATATCTAGGTACAGGTATAGTTTGATCTATTCTTTTAGCATGTCTATTATCTCATAGTATGTCTATAGGTTTATTCTGATGGTAATACGATTACACTAAGGTATATGTCAACTATTAATGTTCAATACTATTAACTCATAGTACGTCTATATCTTGTGGTAACTGGTTCTAAACAGAGGGGCGTGCGACCAGAGGGTTCCTTCGGGCATAACGCTCTTGGCGCAAATCCTCAACAGAAATATTCTAACACCTGCGACTCGATATCTAGAACACCTGGCTGGTACCAAGAGATAACGCCAGGGTATCTAGAATCTACTGCTGCTGGGTGAGTTGAGATTTGATTTTGATTGGGATCAGGGAATCAGTTCCAGTTGAGGGATTTTGGAAGATTTTTTGTTGGTATGGTGCTAAGTATGGCACGCGTGTACTGCATATAGTCCACAGAGTCACAGAGAGATTCTACCCATGAGGGTAGGTCTTATCCAGTGAATTTTGGGGCCAATAACCAGACGAATTTTGTGTTCGTAAATTTCAGGTCCATTGGTGTGAAGTGTGAAATTTCCCTATAAATTTAAATGAATGAATGGATGATTGCACAACTAGGTATTGCTCAATTTTTGAGCTATTACCTGTTTCTGGCAATGGCAAGGTTTTTTAAATTCCTGCATCAGTAATTCTTTCACACAACAAGCAGCGCAAATAGTAATCTTCAAAAATACTATGAATTATTATGGTTTTATTGGTAAAAGAATAATAATCGAAAATTTCCAACTGTTTAGATCACCGCGGCCGCGGTTTCCAAGGTTTTTCGTTCGTTCAATACAAAAACGACTTCCTACAGAATCATATACAACTTCCTTACAAGACACCAACTCAAGACCCACTGCACTGTCTGGAGAACTGAAACCCTCCCGATACATAAAGGTGTCCAGTGCCCACTTCCCAGTTCTTTGTTCAGTACAGTCATCATCAGAAGAGTTATTACACGAGGCCCACTCAGTTTTTGGTTCAAAACTTGTTCTGAGCACTGGGTGTCGCCTTGCACTGGTAGTCTGTGGTCATAATATGAATGAGTAACAAGTTTTTTAAGACTTGCAAGGGACGAATTCTATTCGAAACAGATAAGGTTCGTTCTCGGAACGGCTGACTTTCCACTAACGAGTCAGCTGCGGCTGACTTTCTCCCATCCTGTCTTCCTTCTCTCTTCGCTTTCGGGACGATAAGACTTTAGAGGTTAGGGTTTCCTCTATGAAACCTCTTAAAAACATACTTTCCTTCCTATACGATAAGAAAAGTAAAAAGCCAGTTTCCAAATTCCACAAAGCCACTTTCGGAACAGTCTGTGACAAGTGGAGCTAGTGAGAGTTCCCTAGTTCCCTCTACAATGTAACTCTGCTAAATTCGTGCTCTGTGGTTAACAAGAGGCACTCAGACATTCAAATGAAAGCTAATTACGGTCGGAGTTTAACATATGTTTTGAGGGCACGAGACGCAACATATGTTGATGTGATCACATGTTGTGCTCATTACAGTCATTGTGTCTGTGCATGATGACTATGAACATCAGCTCGAATAGGTTTGGGTGTTTTCGCTAAATTGAAAATTATATTGACCTTGAATTAATTTTTGCGTCGAACACAATTTAGATATACGTACATCTCCATTTGCAAATTACAAATTAATGTCTAGGTGTCTCGAATCACGAGTGAAGGATTTATTTTTATGGCTGACACCTTCTATCTTCCATTGTATTCATGCATAAAGTCTTTTAATAGTCTTAATGGATGTGGTAACTGGTTCTAAACAGAGGGGCGTGCGACCAGAGGGTTCCTTCGGGCATAACGCTCTTGGCGCAAATCCTCAACAGAAATATCCTAACACCTGCGACTCGATATCTAGAACACCTGGCTGGTACCAAGAGATAACGCCAGGGTATCTAGAACCTACTGCTGGGTGAGTTGAGATTTGATTTTGATTGGGATCAGGGAATCAGTTCCAGTTGAGGGATTTTGGAAGATTTTTTGTTGGTATGGTGCTAAGTATGGCACGCGTGTACTGCATATAGTCCACAGAGAGATTCTACCCAAGAGGGCAGGTCTTATCCAGTGAATTTTGGGGCCAATAACCAGACGAATTTTGTGTTCGTAAATTTAAGGTCCATTGGTGTGAAGTGTGAAGTTTCCCTATAAATTTAAATGAATGAATGGATGATTGCACACCTAGGTATTGCTCAATTTTTGAGCTATTACCTGTTTCTGGCAATGGCAAGGTTTCTTAAATTCCCGCGTCAGTTTTTCTTTCACACCACAAGCAGCGCAAATAGTAATCTTCAAAAATACTACTAATTATTATGGTTTTATTGGTTAAAGAATAATAATCGAAATTTCCAACTGTTTAGATCACTGTGGTTTCCAAGGTTTTTCGTTCGTTCAATACAAAAACCATACACGACTTCCTACAGAATCACTGTTTCCTAGCTCTTTCCTTCCATTTGATAGTGTTTCTCCCTCTCTATTTTGGACTTTCTCCCCTCTACTGTTCTATCCCTCTCTCTCCCACCCGATGCGGGGGCTCTTTCTGTCTCTCTTCCTTATACCCCTTCACCTCAGGATAAACAAGGTATCTTCTATTCTATTCTAAGCTTTGTTAAACACTACCCGATTCACGGTTAAGGAGTTACACCTACACGGTTTGATATCCTATGGGGCAGTTTTAGGTTGAACACCCTGTAGGTAGATAGGTACTTAGTAAAATGAACACCCTGTATGTAGATATAGATAGGTAAAATGAAGTAATGAGAAAATCACCTAGTAGAATTACTCGCAGGCAATATGAATGTCTTGTAATGTGTGTGTGAACGGATCAGGTGATATTATCTAATAGCATGCCAGACCTATAACTGATAGTATGTCTACATTACCAATATCCCATAGTATGCCTATTATCTTATAGTATGTCTATATTGTCTATAGGTTTATTCTGATATAGTAATACGATTACACTAAGGTATATGTCAACTATATTAATGCTCAATACTATTATCTCATAGTACGTCTATGTCTACAGGTATAGTTTGATCTATTCTTTTAGCATGTCTATTATCTCATAGTATGTCTATAGGTTTATTCTGATGGTAATACGATTACACTAAGGTATATGTTAACTATTGATGTTCAATACTATTATCTCATAGTACGTCTATATCATATTCTGATATAGTAATACGATTACACTAAGGTATATGTCAACTATATTAATGCTCAAGACTATTATCTCATAGTACGTCTATATCTACAGGTACAGTTTGATCTATTCTTTTAGCATGTCTATTATCTCATAGTATGTCTATAGGTTTATTCTGATGGTAATATATAATACGATTACACTAAGATATATGTTAACTATTAATGTTCAATACTATTAACTCATAGTACGTCTATATCTACAGGTATAGTTTGATCTATTCTTTTAGCATGTCTATTATCTCATAGTATTCCTGTACGCTCTATGTTCAATATAGGTAACGCTGGTAACGCCATGTATTGATTTATGTCCCATATACGAAACACGAACCCAGATCGATTTACTATGCATGAATCAGATGAGTTGGAGGCTGATGATGTTATAAGTGTGAATAATTCGAATCATGGTGTATAATCCCACTGGATGTAAATTGAACTGAAGGTCAGACCACAAATTGATCAATCCCGAATCGACCAAATTGTAGAGAATTGGATGAGAGATTGTGGGTAGATAGATTAGTAGGGAGCAGAAGGATTTGGTGGCTTTGGAAGAGAGAAAACTGTAAAAAAAGGAAACTATAAATAGTATTCCTGTACGCTCTATGTTCAATATAGGTAACGCTGGTAACGCCATGTATTGATTTATGTCCCATATACGAAACACAAACCCAGCTCGATTTACTATGCATGAATCAGATGAGTTGGAGGCTGATGATGATGATGATGATGATGATGATGATGATGATGATGATGTTATAAGTGTGAATAATTCGAATCATGTGTATAATCCCACTGGATGTAAATTGAACTGAAGGTCAGACCACAAATTGATCAATCCCGAATCGACCAAAATGTTGAGAATTGGATGAGAGATTGTCGCCTATTGCATAAAGAACAGCTTTACTTATTCCATTGCATAAGGAACATCAGGACCCTTATGTTGAAAAAGAGAGTGAAATACACCCATGTTGGTAATACGGCTATAATAACATAATTATATCTACACGTACATCGTGCAATAATTATGCTATAATTTACATAATACTGAAAGCAATAACGTTCGATTATGCTTCTGGGCGCTTCTGGCGTCCACAACTATATCCTCAATCATCATATGGCTCCATAATCTCCATATAATTGTCCCAATAATTAATGCTTCCACAGTTGCAGTACCAGCATCATGGTTATTTCTGACCCTTACTTGCAACCCTTTAGTCTGTCTGTAAACAAAATATCTCGAGAACGGTAAGAGCTAGCGACTTGAAATTTGGTAGGTATGTAGCTGTCAAATGTGACAAGGATACGACACGAAACTTTTGGTTAAGATCGGGAAACTATAACAAAGGAGGTCTTACTGTCTCGAAATCGAAAAGAGGAGGACAGGATAGAAGAAAGCCAGCTGTTCCGAGAACGAAACTGATCTCTTTAGGATAAAGTTTGCCTCGAACAGGAATCGAACCCGCAACCTGGTGCTTACAAGGCAGGCGCAGGAGTACTACCCTCCAAGCTTACTAGGATGGCTGGCCTGTTTAAACCTCCCTTTCTCCGGTGTTTTCCCTAATGTCTCGAAATCGAAAAGAGGAGGACAGGATAGAAGAAAGCCAGCTGTTCCGAGAACGAAACTTATCTCTTTAGGATAAAGTTTGCCCCGAACAGGAATCGAACCCGCAACTTGGTGCTTACAAGGCAGGCGCAGGAGTACTACCCTCCAAGCTTACTAGGATGGCTGGCCTCTTTAAACCTCCCTTTCTCCGGTGTTTTCCCTAATGTCTACTCTCCAAAACCTTCCTAACATAGGTACTCTATCACATACTCTCTTAGCATCCTTTCTTCTAAAGGTGTGTCCAAACATAGTCGACCGGCTGTCGATCGACGAGGTACGAGATAAATCTATGTTGTCGAGCCAGTGTGGACCGTTCAGTCGACATCGTCCGACGGCCAGTAGACTACGTTTGGACAATTGAACATGTGCCTCGTTATGCATGCATCTGGACATCATTTGCATAAGTGAGCTAATCTGCATACCTATACCTTCTTTTTCAAGTACATCATCATTCAGGAATTTTCCTATGCGGTGACTGATGACTTTTGCCTATTGCCCCTTCTGTTCGCCTTTCTTTGGCATCCTTCAATGGGTCTACTCTATTCTTTCAAAGTTTTTTTTTTTTCTTCGGCGACGATTTTTCTTTGGTTGATTTTACTTTTGTGTTGTTTCGAAAGACAACAAATTAGATATTAGATCACCGTCTCACGATATTATTCCCCTATTGCCCTAATGTCTACTCTCCAATACCTTCCTAACATAGGTACTCCCAATATTTTCATCACATACTCTCTTAGCATCCTTTCTTCTAAAGGTGTGTCCAAACATAGTCGACCGGCTGTCGATCGACGAGATAAATCTATGTTGTCGAGCCAGTGTGGACCGTTCAGTCGACATCGTCCGACGGCCAGTAGATTACGTTTGGATACAGCTTTAGAAAGCTCTCCTTCAAGACTCACCTGCAGTTCAGGTGGCACTCCTTCATCCCGTATTAACAATAAATGACTATGTCCATCAATCACCACCTCCTTCTTGAACCTGCCTCCCTCGGGCGATTCTTCCTGTAGGAAGGCGCCCGTCATGAAGCGATGCACCAGGGCGGACTTCCCCGATGCCAGAGACCCGACGATACCTAGCCGTAGGTCAGGTACGTCACGGGCCAGAGTGAACTCGTGTGACGTCACGAATGTGTCTGTGAACAGAGAGAAGAAGGCGGTTAGAGAACTGGCGAAACACATAGGACATATAGCACAAACGATGGCAATTTTAGGTGGTAAGATCGGTGTACCCATTGCAATGGACTAAAGTTGGCTTCTTTCTTTGGACTTTCGTTGTTGAAAGATATGTGGATATATGTGAAACTGTGTCTACAACTCTACATAAGTATATGTTTATTTAACGAGACTGTGTAAAATAGAATACAGGAAGACATAATGGCAATTTTAGGTGGTAAGATCGGTGTACCCATTGCAATGGACTAAAGTTGGCTTCTTTCTTTGGACTTTCGTTGTTGAAAGATATATGTGGATATATGTGAAACTGTGTCTACAACTCTACATAAGTATATGTTTATTTAACGAGACTGTGTAAAATAGAATACAGGAAGACATGGTTGCATTCGATTTACATACAGAATTATCAGTAAAACCATCAGTAGGGTAGTGTTGATTGATCTCGATACTAATATAAAGTCAACCTGGAGTTTGGACTCGGACTTGGGACAGTAAATAAAAGAGAAGACTTACAAAAGAACTCTTCTTTATCATGAAAGTTGTTATTGTAATTAATTTACTCCCACGTTTGTCTTACAAAAACAGACAGTCATACCCAATGGAAACAGAATACAAAACAAAACATACCTAAAATACAAAGATATAGCATGATGTCTGGTTAGTTGATATTATAGGTGTCTGGGTTCGTGTTTTGGTTCTGAGAATCAAGTAAGGAATACCTGACATGCGGTATCAAATTGTAAACATCTATCCTGTAAATTTATGTAAACATGAATAAATGGACATGTACATATCACTGTACCACTATTACTGCTCATCTTCATCTTCTTTGTTTTTCGTCAACTTCTCAATCAGCCCTAACTAGGGTCTTGCAACAAAGGAACCATTACTGCTCATAGGAAGTGATTTTATTTGACCAAGACCAGGACTTGAATCAGTTCATCCTAGAAGGAAAGCCAGTGCTACTTCACGATATGAACCAATACGTCCAAGACTCCTAGATGGAAAGACAGTGAAAACTTAAACCAGAGATACTGCTATATGATACGAATACACGATCGCACTTACAAAAGAACTCTTCTTTATCATGAAAGTTGTTATTGTAATTAATTTACTCCCACGTTTGTCTTACAAAAACAGACAGTCATACACAATGGAAACAGAATACAAAACAAAACATACCTAAAATACAAAGATATGGCATGATGTCTGGTTAGTTGATGTTATAGGTGTCTGGGTTCGTGTTTTGGACCTGAGAATCAAGTAAGGAATACCAGACATGCGGTATCAAATTGTAAACATCTATCCTGTAAATTTATGTAAACAAGAATAAATGGACATGTATTTATCACTGTACCACTATTACTGCTCATCTTCATCTTCTTTGTTTTTCGTCAACTTCTCAATCAGCCCTAACTACAACAAAGGTCCATATAACCTAACCTAACCTAACCTAACCATTACTGCTCATAGGAAGTGATTTTATTTGACCAAGACCAGGACTTGAATCAGTTCATCCTAGAAGGAAAGCCAGTGCTACTTCACAACGATATGAACCAATACGTCCAAGACTCCTAGATGGAAAGACAGTGAAAACTTAAACCAGAGATACTGCTATGATTCGAATATACGATCGTATGAACTCTCCATCTACATATTACCTATACTAGTTTAGATGATATAACCTCACTACAGGAGCTCACCGTCGTTTTGTTACGGTTACAGGGGGTAGCTATCACAAATCAAAAGATTAAATCTTTTGTACACAGAGGGGAATCGACCCGTAACCAAAATCCCGTGTGCCGTTGTGGTAACTGGTTCTAAACAGAGGGGCGTGCGACCAGAGGGTTCCTTCGGGCATAACGCTCTTGGCGCAAATCCTCAACAGAAATATTCTAACACCTGCGACTCGATATCTAGAACACCTGGCTGGTACCAAGAGATAACGCCAGGGTATCTAGAACCTACTGCTGGGTGAGTTGAGATTTGATTTTGATTGGGATCAGGGAATCAGTTCCAGTTGAGGGATTTTGGAAGATTTTTTGTTGGTATGGTGCTAAGTATGGCACGCGTGTACTGCATATAGTCCACAGAGAGATTCTACCCAAGAGGGCAGGTCTTATCCAGTGAATTTTGGGGCCAATAACCAGACGAATTTTGTGTTCGTAAATTTAAGGTCCATTGGTGTGAAGTGTGAAGTTTCCCTATAAATTTAAATGAATGAATGGATGATTGCACACCTAGGTATTGCTCAATTTTTGAGCTATTACCTGTTTCTGGCAATGGCAAGGTTTCTTAAATTCCCGCATCAATAATTCTTTCACACCACAAGCAGCGCAAATAGTAATCTTCAAAAATACTA
>NW_007378059.1:0-23414 GCF_000475195.1 Diaphorina citri | reverse complement strand
CATCATCATCATCATCATCATCATCATCATCATCATCAGCCTCCAACTCATCTGATTCATGCATAGTAAATCGATCTGGGTTCGTGTTTCGTATATGGGACATAAATCAATACATGGCGTTACCAGTGTTACCTATATTGAACATAGAGCGTACAGGAATACTATGAGATAATAGACATACTAAAAGAATAGATCAAACTATACCTGTAGATATAGACGTACTATGAGTTAATAGTATTGAACATTAATAGTTAACATATATCTTAGTGTAATCGTATTATATATTACCATCAGAATAAACCTATAGACATACTATGAGATAATAGACATGCTAAAAGAATAGATCAAACTATACCTGTACCTAGATATAGACGTACTATGAGATAATAGTCTTGAGCATTAATATAGTTGACATATACCTTAGTGTAATCGTATTACTATATCAGAATAAACCTATAGACAATATAGACATACTATAAGATAATAGGCATACTATGGGATATTGGTAATGTAGACATACTATCAGTTATAGGTCTGGCATGCTATTAGATAATATCACCTGATCCGTTCACACACACATTACAAGACATTCATATTGCCTGCGAGTAATTCTACTAGGTGATTTTCTCATTACTTCATTTTACCTATCTATATCTACTTACAGGGTGTTCATTTTACTAAGTACCTATCTACCTACAGGGTGTCCAACCTAAAACTGCCCCATAGGATACCAAACCGTGAAGGTGTAACTCCTTAACCGTGAATCGGGTAGTGTTTAACAAAGCTTAGAATAGAATAGAAGATACCTTGTTTATCCTGCCCGAATATAGCTGAAAAGTCCCTTTACCCCAGCAGTCTAAACAAGGTCCCGAATATTGGATGGGTTAAAAATTAATACATGTATGAGTAACAATTCAAAAGAAAAGACCTAGCTTACATAACTGTTCTGGGGACTTTTATGGAGTAAATGCTCATTGTAATAAAGATTTTACGGGTCAATTTCCTATGGGGCAGTTTTAAATGGAACACCCTGTATAGTTTCAGTCTATTACTGTACTACATTTTACTAGGTATAGTTCTATTACTGTTGATTACGTAATGACAGAGTCAATCATAGGTCTCTATTTAAACTATTTTAATAACCAATCGATGTCTATTTCCATCCGTGGCCTAGGGGCTGCCTAGAGCGCAGACGTATAGGGACTGGTCTTACCAAATATATGCTGCGGGCAACACTTGCAGCTTCCTCCAGAAAGGCCAGCCTAGTTAGCTTGGTTGGTAGCACGTCTGCCTTGTAAGCGCTAGGCCACGGGTTCGATTCCAACCAGGGGCGGACTGTATTTCTAACAGATAAAGTTCGTTTTCGGAACGGCTGTCTTTCTCCTATCCTGTCTTCCTTCTTTCTTCGTTTTCGCGACGATTAACGTACATAGCTCAACGTAACTTTTGCGGAAAAAAGACGCATTTCCCCCTCTTACACACGTGGTGGTGAGAGAGAGTATCCTAAACAGATAAAGTTCGTTTTCGGAACGGCTGTCTTTCTCCTATCCTGTCTTCCTTCTTTCTTCGTTTTCGCGACGATTAACGCACATAGCTCAACGTAACTTTTGCGGAAAAAAGACGCATTTCCCTCTCTTACACACGTGGTGGTGAGAGAGAGATATATGTATTTAAAGGAATACTTTGTATCACGTTTCCTTGTCTATGTAGGTATAAGGATACTGTGAGAGATTCTCTATTCAAAAACACCATATAAAACACTTCTAACAATGTTTACCTACAGGGCACGCTTCTTCCGGAAGTAAGGCTGTGAAGATATGCGATTATGCCATATACATAATATCACAATCATATAACAGATATGTCATATAATACACAACCCGGATAGGACCAAGATATTGAGAAGACTTCTTAAGAAACCACAAACGAAGGAAATGTCAACCCCAATATTGAAGATAAGGAAGTTGTGAAAAAGAATCATCTTGGGAAGAAGAGAGAGACGAAGGGATAAGACAGGATGTTGGTGGCACCGCAGATAACACTATTCATCCGTATTAATAGTCCAGGCTCTAAGGTAGTAGAGAGTAATAATGGAGCTGGGAATAATCTAGGTCTCTTGACCAAGACCAGGACTTGAATCAGTTCATCCTAGAAGGAAAGCCAGTGCTACTTCACGATATGAACCAATACGTCCAAGACTCCTAGATGGAAAGACAGTGAAAACTTAAACCAGAGATACTGCTATATGATACGAATACACGATCGCATGAACTCTCATCTACATATTACCTATACTAGTTTAGATGATATAACCTCACTACAGGAGCTCACCGTCGTTTTGTTACGGTTACAGGGGGTAGCTATCACAAATCAAAAGATTAAATCTTTTGTACACAGAGGGGAATCGACCCGTAACCAAAATCCCGTGTGCCGTTGTGGTAACTGGTTCTAAACAGAGGGGCGTGCGACCAGAGGGTTCCTTCGGGCATAACGCTCTTGGCGCAAATCCTCAACAGAAATATCCTAACACCTGCGACTCGATATCTAGAACACCTGGCTGGTACCAAGAGATAACGCCAGGGTATCTAGAACCTACTGCTGGGTGAGTTGAGATTTGATTTTGATTGGGATCAGGGAATCAGTTCCAGTTGAGGGATTTTGGAAGATTTTTTGTTGGTATGGTGCTAAGTATGGCACGCGTGTACTGCATATAGTCCACAGAGAGATTCTACCCAAGAGGGTAGGTCTTATCCAGTGAATTTTGGGGCCAATAACCAGTCTTGTTGATGAATTTTGTGTTCGTAAATTTAAGGTCCATTGGTGTGAAGTGTGAAATTTCCCTATAAATTTAAATGAATGAATGGATGATTGCACACCTAGGTATTGCTCAATTTTTGAGCTATTACCTGTTTCTGTGGCAATGGCAAGGTTTCTTAAATTCCTGCATCAGTAATTCTTTCACACCACAAGCAGCGCATAAAATACTACGAATTATTATGGTTTTATTGGTTAAAGAATAATAATCGAAAATTTCCAACTGTTTAGATCACCGCGGTTTCCAAGGTTTTTCGTTCGTTCAATACAAAAACCATACACGACTTCCTACAGAATCACACAACTTCCTTACACCAACTCAAGACCCACTGCACTGTCTGGAGAACTGAAACCCTCCCGATACATAAAGGTGTCCAGTGCCCACTTCCCAGTTCTTTGTTCAGTACAGTCATCATCAGAAGAGTTATTACACGAGGCCCACTCAGTTTTTGGTTCAAAACTTGTTCTGAGCACTGGGTGTCGCCTTGCACTGGTAGTCTGTGGTCATAATATGAATGAGTAACAAGTTTTTTAAGACCGGGTTGAAATGCATCCAGTGCAAACAATTGGGATAAATTTCTTCTGATTCACTCGGAACCTCAAAATAATTAAAGAATTTGAGCATAATAATAGTAGCAGGTAGCAGCCTACTGCTGGAGTAAAGAGACTTTTCAGTCCTATGCGAACAGTAAGCAATATTAATATTATTATCAGGAGCAAGTTGTGATCCGTGGATCATCCACTTTCATCCGGGATTATAATTTCCCTTATAAGTGTTAGTTGCTATCATACTCTCCGACCATTCTCGGAGACCACTCGGGAACAGCCTCCGAGGTTAAAATGCATCCAGTCCAAACAATTGATTTGGGATACATTTCTTTGGATTCACTCGGAACCTCAATATAATTCGAGAATTTGACCAATGACCACAGTAATAGTATCTGCTACAGCAGGTGGCAGCCTACTACTGGAGCAAAGAGACTTTTCAGTCCTATGCGAGGAGTAAGAATTATTAATATTATTATCGTCAATTCGTCACCTTATTAGGAGCAAGTTGTGGTCCGTGGATCATGCACTTTTAGCCAGGACTATAATCTTACTTTTGAGTAATAATTAACTTTCCAATTCTTCTCGGAGACCACTCGGGAACAGCCTCCGAAAAGTCTCAGATGATAACAGGAAACAAACCCTTTAACATTAATAGATTGTAGAGCCGGCTATAAGATATCAGGCAGTTATTAGGCATAGACAGAGAGGCAAGTCGGAATTAGAACAAGACTCACAAGCGGTGCTGGTAAAGTCAACAAAAGGTGCAGTCAAGTACCAACAGCCTATGCGCCGATAGGTACATGGCATAGCTCAAATATTTCTATACTTGGGTGGCATCTTACAAAATACATAAGTACATCATCATAATCAGTCACCTAAGTTGACTCGGTATCGGGTATGTACTATGTAATGATATCCCAGCAAGCAGCAACTTAGTAATCAGTAACAATAACCACAATGATAAGTTGGAATGGTTGGAGATATTTGTTGAAATGTGTAATTGTCTAATTGTGTGTGTGTAGATAACGTACATAGAAGATGTTGGCGCATGTAACCGCGGTAACTGATGACTTTCAACGGATATAGGCGATACGGCATTTTAGGAAGCTAACACCGAATTTAGGTAGTCCAAGTTCATATCATCATAACATGTATGTACTTGAAGTTCGTTACTTCCGTATTTCTGTATCCAATAATACCCCGAAGCTGAGGCACATCAAACATCTGCAATAACTCTACAATCTACATGATGGTAAGCACAATAAACGATCATGTTCAATGACAATATGGGTACCTACCCATTCTCTCTTCCAACGGTCCTAGCCCCAGAAATTACGAGAAGTCTCAGATGATAACAGGAAACAAACCCTTTAACATTAATAGATTGTAGAGCCGGCTATAAGATATCAGGCAGTTATTACGCATAGACAGATAGGCAAGTCGGAATTAGAACAAGACTCACAAGCGGCGCTGGTAAAGTCAACAAAAGGTGCAGTCAAGTACCAACAGCCTATGCGCCGATAGGTACATGGCATAGCTCAAATATTTGTATACTTGGGTGGCATCTTACAAAATACCTAAGTACATCATCATAATCAGTCATCTAAGTTGACTCGGTATCGGGTATGTACTAAGTGATATCCCAGCAAGCAGCAACTTAGTAATCAGTAACAATAACCACAATGATAAGTTTGAATGGTTGGAGATATTTGTTGAAATGTGTAATTGTCTAATTGTGTGTGTGTAGATAACGTACATAGAAGATGTTGGCGCATGTAATAGCGGTAACTGATGACTTTCAACGGATTTAGGCGGCATTATAAGAAGCTAACACCGAATTTAGGAAGTCCAAGTTCATATCATCATAACATGTATGTACTTGAAGTTCGTTAGTTCCGTATTTCTGTATCCAATAATACCCCGAAGCTGAGACACATCAAACATCTGCAATAACAATAACTCTACAATCTACATGATGGTAAGTAAGCACAATAAACGATCATGTTCAATGACAATATGAGTACCTACCCAGGAAAACTTTCAACGTACTTCTCTCTTCCAACGGTCCTAGCCCCAGAAATTAATGATCAAAAAGTGAAAACAATAAAATTAATTGCACCACTATCAGTTACAACTGGACAGAAGAAATTAGAAATATGTAAATTATATTCAAAACAATACCTCTCGAGTGATGTACCAACGGCTAATTTTATTACAACTGGTATGAGTTTCAACCCTTGATGATGACATCTGGGGTACCATCATTTACATACCAATGAGTCTACAAAAAATATGGATTCAGTACAAAACTTTGCATACTCGTATATCCTCTAATTTCTGTAACGATAGGGGTTATGGCAACTGAATTCGACAATTTTATTACTAATTTTCATAACACCCTTACTTCTTTTAGAATAGCAGAACATGTGAAGTTACCAAAAACATGCCGACCTATAGAAAGAATAGTGAAAAAAATATTTCTAAAATCAACTCGTAATTCGTGGTCAACCCTTGATGATGACATCTGGGGTACCATCATTTACATACCAATGATTCTACAAAAAATATGGATTCAGTACAAAACTTTGCATACTCGTACATCCTCTAATTTCTCTAACAATACGGGTTATAGCAACTGAATTCGACAATTTTATTACTAATTTTCACAACACCCTTACTTCTTTTAGAATAGAAGAACATGTGAAGTTACCAAATACATGCCGGCCTATAGAAAGAATAGTGAGCAAAATATTTCCAAAATCAACTCGTAATTCGTGAAAAAAATAAGAAGGAAATGGAAATGAAGAATCAATACTTCCTATCTCATTAATCAAAGCTACAATCTAAAATTCTAAATGAACAGCAAGAACCATCCATAAGAATTACCTTATAAAGGAAATGGAAATGAAGAATCAATACTGCCTATCTCATTAATCAAAGCTACAATCTAAAATTCTAAATGAACAGCAAGAACCATCCATAAGAATTACCTTATGGATGGTTCTTTTCTGTTTAATCCTGTCCAAATATTGCCTGTATGCCTATTGCATAAAGAACAGCTTTACTTATTCCATTGCATAAGGAACATCAGGACCCTTATGTTGAAAAAGAGAGTGAAATACACCCAACACACGTTATGTTGGTAATACGGCTATAATAACATAATTATATCTACACGTACATCGTGTAATAATTATGCTATAATTTACATAATACTGAAAGCAATAACGTTCGATTATGCTTCTGGGCGCTTCTGGCGTCTACAACTATATCCTCAATCATCATATGGCTCCATAATCTCCATATAATTGTCCCAATAATTAATGCTTCCACAGTTGCAGTACCAGCATCATAGTTATTTCTGACCCTCACTTGCAACCCTTTGGTTAGAATTAGAATATCATCTGGACAATTGAACATGTGCCTCGTTATGCATGCATCTGGACATCATTTGCATAAGTGAGCTAATCTGCATACCTATAGCTTCTTTTTCAAGTATATCATCATTCAGGAATTTTCCTATGCGATGACTGATGACTTTTGCCTATTGCCCCTTCTGTTCGCCTTTCTTTGGCATCCTTCAATGGGTCTACTCTAGTCTCACGATATTATTCCCCTGTTGCATACCTATAGCTTCTTTTTCAAGTACATCATCATTCAGGAATTTTCCTATGCGGTGACTGATGACTTTTGCCTATTGCCCCTTCTTTGGCATCCTTCAATGGGTTTACTCTATTCTTTCAAAGTTTTTTTTTTCTTCTTCGGCGACGATTTTTCTTTGGTTGATTTTACTTTTGTGCTGTTTCGAAAGAACAAATTAGATCACCGTCTCACGATATTATTCCCCTATGGGTTCTTCTTCTTCCTCCTCCTTCTCTTCTGTAAAACAGATAGTTTTAAAGGAATACTTTGTATCACGTTTCCTTGTCTACGTAGGTATAAGGATACTGTGAGAGATTCTCTATTCAAAAACACCATATAAAAAACACGTCTAACAATGTTTACCTACAGGGCACGCTTCTTCCGGAAGTAAGGCTGTGAAGATATGCGATTATGCCATATACATAAGATATGTCATATAATATACAACCGGATAGGACCAAGATATTGAGAAGACTTCTTAAGAAACCACAAACGAAGGAAATATCAACCCCAATACTGAAGATAAGAAAGTTGTGAAAGAGAATCATCTTGGGATGAAGAGAGAGACGGAGGGATAAGACAGGATGTTGGTGGCACCGCAGATAACACTATTCAACCGTATTAATAGTCCAGGCTCTGAGGTAGTAGAGAGTAATAATGGAGCTGGGAATAATAGGACTTTGGGATATAAAAAGACGTTTTCCGAGCTTGCACCAAAGCAGCTTGGAATGTAGAATGCAGAATGCAGACAGAATAAGATTTTTTCGAAGATTTTCGACGTGGGATAGACTACTTCCGAATTGATTAGGTCTTCCCCAAATAGGCAATCAGGCTGAAGTCACAAATTATTTATGAAATACTTGTACGTCAATAATTTAATAAACGTATGTACGTCAAAAATTAACCAATTAGTAAAACCCCATCGTCTTCACTTTCACGTCACCATCTGAAGTCACAAATTATTTATGAAATACTTGTACGTCAATAATTTAATAAACGTATGTACGTCAAAAATTAACCAATTAGTAAAACCCTATCGTCTTCACTTTCACGTCACCATTTCGATAGGTAACCAGCAGGAACCTTGTGTCACGCCTGATTAGGTCTTCCCCCAAAAAAGGCAAATAGGCAATCAGGCTGAAGTCACAAATTATTTATGAAATACTTGTACGTCAATGATTTAATAAACGTATGTACGTCAAAAATTAACCAATTAGTAAAACCCCACCGTCTTCACTTTCACGTTATCATTTTGGATAGGTAACCAGCAGGAACCTTGTGTCACGCGTGTGTGACATTGGACCGTGTGACACTTGACACACATTCCGGTGCCAATGTCAGGAAGTTGGGGAACTGTTACATCCTGTACCTAGGACTATTGATTAACTTGTGACACTCAATGCTAATCACACCTATCCCAGGAGGATAAATAAGGTGTATCTATAATCTATTCTATTCTAATCGCTGTGATGACTTGATGAGGGTGTCCTTCATGTTTCGTTCACATGATAAAAAGCTGCCTCAGTAATGTAGTGGTTCACGCGGTGCTGGACTTCGGATCTGGGATGTGGATATTGAGATGCGCTGTCTCGAAAAAAGCTGTACACGACACATATAAACTTTGCCAACCCAATGTCGGGAAATGATGTTTTTAAAGTCAGCCTATAGTTAGCTTGGAGAGTACCACATCTACTTTTTTATAGCATCAAAAAATAGTGTCTTATTGATCACTCCCCCTTTCGTCTTCGTATTGACAGTTGTCATTTTTCACCATTTCATGTTATTTGTGAGCGATACTTTAACACCTATAGGTATGTAGTCTGTAGTTCTTTCTATGTTAGATTAGAGATTGAGTACAATGCCCTCAAAAGAGAGTAAAAATTGGATAAAGGAAACTGTATATCAACGGAGTTCTTAGAGTCCAGAAATGGAAGAGAAAAGGAGGACAGGATAGGAGCAAGCCAGTCGTCCCGAAAATGAACCTTATCTATTTCGGACAGAGTTCGCTTAGGGCTAGAATTGCCCCGGCTGGTGCCGCAGAAAGATTGGAGTCTTGAAAAGTGTTCCGTGGTGGCAACAACTTTAAGAATCGCTGATTTAGATGTGCCAATATTTCTCAACGTTGAAGTTTGCAACACAACCGAGAGTTCGCCGCGGAATGTGTTGAATTTGATTTGATAGAATGGCAAATCTAATATTCAAGGCACACAATTCTCTGATTCCAGAGCTCTTCCTCCTCCTCCGCCCTCTCTCTCTCTCTCTTTATGGAGGTGTCATTATCCTGTTAGACTATTCAATTCTTTTCATCGCCCCATCATCAGTAGGAATTCTTCAAATGATACTACTATTACTAATGATAAAGTGTATAAAAGAAGGAATGCTCCCAGAGTATCTCTGCATAAATGAGCGAGCATTGTTTTCTGATAATATTTGGCGCTTTGTCATATTTACAAAACAAAAATAACAAATGCTATAGCACAATGGCATTCCTGAACATCCACAATCTTCAGAGGTTATTGCAATGTGAAGAAATGAGACTACAGTAGTACAGAAACTATGTGCCGCTGTGGCAACAACTTTGAGAATCACTGATTTAGATGTGCCAATATTTCTTAACGTTGACGATGACGTTTGCAACACAACCGTGAGTTCGCCGCGGAATGTGTTGAATTTGATTTGATAGAATGGCAAATCTAATAATATTCAAGGCACACAATTCTCTGCTTCCAGACCTCCTCCTCCTTCTCTCTCCCTCTATGAGGTGTCATTATCCTATTCAATTCTTTTCATCGCCCCAACAGTAGGAATTCTCAACAATCTCAACTTGAAATGATACTATGTATGTATTTACTAATGAAAGTGTATAAAAGAAGGAATGCTCCCAGACTATCTCTGCATAAATGAGCGACCATTGTTTTCTAATAATATTTGGCGCTTTGTCATATTTACAAAACAAAACTAACCAATGCTATAGCATAATGGCATTCCTGAACATCCACAATCTTCAGAGGTTATTGCAATGTGAAGAAATGAGACTACAGTAGTACAGCAGAGGAACAAGACTTCCCCAAGAGGCTCCAACATTTACTTTCAATTGTTCCAGAATTTTTTGTCTGTGGCAATATTGACATGTAAATCTTGCTAATAGAGAAGAATATTTTATGATTTGTAAGACCAGCAGTGAGGTGGGAGGACCCCGTTGTGAAATTCGCTGGAAGAACCTGGAAAAGAGATGCGCAAGATAGAGAGTTATGGAAACTTTGCGACCTGCATCAATGGAGACAGACACCAGATTTTGCTGCACCCGATGATATCACGGGTCCATAAAAATCAGACCAGTTTCCTTTTCTTTTTCATCTCCTAGCAGTGTCTTGTTCTTCTTTGTAAAGAATCATCTTCTGGAGATACATATACTATATTGTATGTACTTACAAGTGTGTCTTCTATCAGTTCTATCTTACATTATACAAAAGTTTTGCTTTCTTGATCTTTTTATTCTTTAACTGAAACCTCTGTCCATTTGTAGATCAAAAATTGAATTATGATTTTCCTTGCCTTTCCATTGAGATTTGAACCTAAGCCCACCCACTTACCAGGCAAACGCCTCACCTACACTGCTATAACGAGGCAGTTATATTTCAACCAGGTTTATCTGCCTATACTTAGTATAAAAATCAGACCAGTTTCCTTTTCTTTTTCATCTCCTAGCAGTGTCTTGTTCTTCTTTGTAAAGAATCATCTTCTGGAGATACATACTATATTGTATGTACTTACAAATATGTCTTCTATCAGTTCTATCTTACATTATACAAAAGTTTTGCTTTCTTGATCTTTTTATTCTTTAACTCAAACCTCTGTCCATTTGTAGATCAAAAATTGAATTATGATTTTCCTTGCCTTTCCATTGAGATTTGAACCTACGCCCACCCACTTACCAGGCAAACGCCTCACCTACACCGCTATAACGAGGCAGTTATATTTCAACCAGGTTTATCTGCCTATATTTAGAACAATTTAGTATTACACAATAGTCATAGAGTCAGAAAACACTAAATCGTGCAATTATGAAGCAATCACTGGAATCGTTCTGAATTCTGATCCAATATATCTTTTGTTCTACAATTGTTAGATTGTTACAAGTGGTATTTATCATTACAACTTACAACAAGTGGTTAAATCTCACGGTCACACCCTGGTATGGGTTCAACCACCTGTATACAAAGACAATCAAATTGAAATAGCCAATAGGATTGTAATCGATAAAAAAATGGCTTGTAAAGCGATCGTTCCAATGAATTCTGCGGTGGCACCATTATGAATGACCTCGCGTCTTGGACCGCAATCGAAACGCTATATAGCGTCTTGGACCGCAATCGGAACGCATTCAGACCGCAATTGAGGAGTTAGATAACCAATGAGCGTCGCGTAGTGGGCGTAAACCGCAATATGGAAATGGATAAGTAGTGTCACACCACCATCAGTCCAAGTCCAATTCAAGTCCGACCATCAGGGACAGTTGTGATCAAGCTCATCAAGCGAGAAACTAAGAAAATTAATTTTTTGCTGATGTGATATTCTGGAATCAAGCGTGCCGGGAGGAACTCGAACGTCAAAAGTTCGAAGCGCCAACCGGCCTATATTAACATTTAACACGAAACAGAGTTCCCTGGTATTTCGGCATCCAGTAAACACAAAACCGGCCGCAGAAGGACCTTCGAAAATAAACCACATAAAAATCGGGGCGCGGCCCCTAGGGGAATCACCCAACAATGCCAAATTTTCAAACTAGAATTGACATTTTTTGGGGACGATACGAATAAGCTTAACCCGACTTTCAGGGCTGTTCGACCCTACATCACCTATGTAAGCCTCAGTGTGGATTTTTATTTACTTTTTCGAGACGAAATATTGACTATCAATGGAAAGCAGAAAAAGAGCGATTCGCTCGAGCAGACAGAGAATTCGAAATTGAGCATTCCTATTTCTACGAAATGCGTCAGAATTTCAGAAGCGTTTCAAGCATTTCTACAAAATGCTTTGGGATGAAGAAGAAAGCTCCAAAGCAATTTTCCACATGACTTTTTCTCTCCCGAAATCATTGGGCGTGCAAGGGGATTATTTTCGGTAAATTTCACACAATCGTCCTGAAGTAAAATAGAAATATATATTACATATACTACTATAGTAAACTATACTGTCAGTAGTGTTCATAGCTATAGGTTTAGATATAACATAGATATCTATTTAGACTTTCAAAGTAGGACGTTAGATCAGACATTACACATCAGTGAAAATATTGCACTGCCACAACACAACTTTTACTAACCGCTAAATACTTGCAAAGAATAGAAAAAGAAAGTATGTACTACTTATGCCTTTATGCCTATTAGAAGTACATACACTGTGCCATATTGCTAATGAACATTAAACATATGTACTTATAACATAGTGGTACTTTCCACTTAAGATACATAACTACCTTGATGAAATCACGAGTATGATTAAATGAAATGGTCAGGTGACGCACGAACCCGCACTATATGGCAGCATCTAGGAAGCAGAAGGGCGTAAGTCTAATGGAATCAGCATTGAAGTTAAGCCCCTTTTCTTCCGAGTAGACTTGGGTGAGAAATTTGCAACCTTGTCATGAAGGCTTTCACTTTTCTCAATAGATATTGAAGATTTCTTTCGATGCAGGTGTGTAAGGCCAGCCACTGAGTATCAGGTAGACCTGACTAAGTGATTTCCACCTGTCAGCTCTACCTGATAGTGAGTGGCATGAGTCCGCTTTTATTATGCCGACTCACGGGATTGAACTCGAGGTCTCCACATTAGCAGTCACTCTAATTCGGCTCTAAGGTCTCAAAGGAAGAGTGTATGGCTGTAGCACTGCAGCCATTATTTCTTAGATAATACACCAAGATGCACCATGCAACAAGGTCTATTGATCTCAGCAAATCTTTGTTAAATTGTAGATACCCTACATTTTACATTAGATGCTACTGGTACTTATGTACTAGCATTATCATTATGTAATCTTTGTGGTCTCATTGTCCATTATATCTGGTTTCTTATGTTTAGATTGTATTATGTACATGATATTGTCTGTTTTATGTTGTGGGTATCTAATATCTACAAGTTTGGTCACACACAGAAAACAACTAATGTTCATTTTTATCTATTATTCTAGTCAGCATATCGAGTTTGGTCTCACATAGAAAAACAACTAATACTCATCAGCGCATCACAAAAACCTATTAAGAATCCTTATTTTTAGATCATGAGCTAGATTTTGAGATAACTTGAGCAGTAGGTCTAGATAGGTAACAAGTACTACATGGAATCATTGGAGCCTTGGAGTCCCACATGACGAATTGACCTTGGTTCAATGAATTGAATTGAATTTTTAAAAGATGAGTGTTCCACCGCCGTTTTTATTTCGTAGCAATGGAACAACTGCTACATTAGACGCTTCAGTGCAATAGTCCTAAATGAAAATGGACGCGGCACACAAGGGATCAGGAAGAGACCGCCTTAACATACATTAGACGCTTGTGGCCTGTGTCGTAGCATGCCCATCCCGTAGTATGCCTCTCATCAGATGGGCGAGAAGAGACACAATACTTACCCATTTAGGTGCTGGGTCAACACGAGAACACCAGAACGTAACCCGTTGAAATATTTGCAATCGAAAAACGAGTACAAATGTTTGTCAATGGTGGGATTCGAACCCGGGACCTTCTAGATTTGTATGTATTACGTATTGGTTTCAAGTACTAGCTTTGTATGTAGTTCAGTGGTCCTGATGGTAATTAGACCTTAAGTGAGTAAAATGGTGGACCTGGGCTCTATTCCTTCATATTCTCCACACTCCACAGAGTCCACAGTAATCTGTAGAAATCTTTAAAGAGTGAGTGAGTTATGAAAAGGAGAGATATTCTTTTCAAAGTCCATTGAATTTACTAAGTGCTGCTGTCCACGGAACTGACTGAGTAGTTCACTGAAGATCACTCACTTTTTACACATCTCTTATTTGCAACTGTTCATTCTGCTCTCTACAGTACACTTTTAAATCACTCAGTATTGCAAAATTTTGCAAACAATGAAAATAAAGAAAGTAAAAATGTTCATATTGCATATTAAAACCTCTTCTGCTCTACTTCATGTATTTTCACTCCACCTCGTCACGTCAGATTGTTGATAAATTTCTCAACAGATGTAACAACGTTTTTGTTCGAAATTGAAAACAAATCAAAAAAGGAACAAAAAGAAGGCACAAAGTGGAGAAACATTTGTCCATCTCAAGAGAGTGGGCATGAACCAATAACAACAAGACTGGTAATGATAAAGAAGAAAAGTAAAAAGAAATGTACAGAAAAAGGTGTGATGCTCAATTTGTCAAGAAACCAAGTGTGTAAGGCCTGAAGGCAGCACAATCAGAAAAACTATGGAGAAAACAAACGGAACATAAAAGGAATCCTGGCCTCACTTTAAATTGAAAGAAAAAAATAATAACTTGGTATAATCACAATAAATACCAATCAATATGAGGAATTGAATTTAACGACTTTTTTTCTTCGTAAGCAGGCCCTGAAATAGGGGGAGGCTGCTGAATCGGGGGACCTTGCCTAAAAGGGGCAGTAGTGCAAGTTGTGAATGGCCAAGACGTTACGGTCAGAGGTTCAATCATCGGAATAATATTGGGGCCATATTTATGAATAAAGTACTGACTCTCAAGCTGCACTGAAGCATCAATTCCAAACGTGCGATTGGTCACAATCTCACAATTTGTTTCAGTCTGACCTGAGAACGAGAATTTTGGCCCAATGAGGTGTTACTTTTGAATATTGAACCTCAAGCTGCACTGAAGCATCAATTCCAAACGTGCGATTGGTCACAATCTCACAATTTGTTTCAGTCTGACCTGAGAACGAGAATTTTAGCCCAATGAAGTGTTAGCGCTTGTATTGAACAGTAAAATAATTTTAAAAGGAGTATGCTACATATTTCCTAGTCTATTTAATGAGGGTAAGACATTAGGGGATGTTACGGGTACGGTATATTCCGCAGACAAGCAAACCTCCCCTATTCCAGGCCCTGATATCACTCCCAATAAATTTAATATCGAACCCATTTATATTTTATGCAGAATTCATAATATCTGCACCTAATTTAAGTTGTTTTCAAATAATAGAAAAAGATTATGTCTTGAGACATATTTTTGCTTTTTCAAAGGGATTTACTTCACCTATACGTTTAGAGAGGGACTCTACGTGGGTTGATGGTTTTCTCTATGCTTTCTCTTTTATTTACTTTTGAAAAATCGTTTTTGAGAAAACAATAACTATTTAGTTTCATTCCTTTTATTTAATTATTCGTTTTCCTTTTCCGGTTGAACTTTCAGATTGAAAGATTCGAGTCTCCTCTGTTGGTCGTCTGTGAGGTTTAGGGCTGATTCATAGTACTCTCCTTTTAAATGTGAACATCTGAAGAGACGAAACCATGAAGAAGAGGAGGAAGGAGGAGGAGGAGGAGGAGGAGGAGGAGAGGAAGGATAGGAAGGTCGAGAAGAAAAGAAGCGTTTTGCATTTTGAATTAATCCAGGAACAAAGCCACCCATTTTTATTGCTTCGACAATTTTCGTCTTCAATTCCGCCCCGAAGGGATCAAGTATACAAAACCAAGTCATTAGTTTCATTCCTTTTATTTAATTATTCGTTTTCCTTTTCCGGTTGAACTTTCAGATTGAAAGATTCGAGTCTCCTCTGTTGGTCGTCCGTGAGGTTTAGGGCTAATTCAACGTACTCTCCTTTTAAATGTGAACATCTGAAGAAGACGAAATCATGAAGAAGAGGAAGGAGAAGGAGAAGGAGGAGGAGGAGGAGGAGGAGGAGGAGGAGGAGGAAGGATAGGAAGGTCGAGAAGAAAAGAAGCGTTTTGCATTTTGAATTAATCCAGGAACAGAGCCACCCATTTTTATTGCTTCGACAATTTTCGTCAATTCCGCCCCGAAGAGATCAAGGATACAAAACCGAGTCATAAAAATTCGGGGCGAGCGGAAAAGGATCCGCTTTTTATGGCAGCTCCTATTGCGGTTTATGACATGCGGCGTGTCTCCTATTAGACCATTTTATGACGGCAAGGTACAATGGAGGTTTTTATGGACCCGAGTCATTGTCAAATTTTTAGTGTCATTTTTTATTGTTCTGTATTTTGTCATTAAAATCGAATGTTGGGGCGCTCACTTTTGACTCCATTAATATAATGTAAGATAAATGAAAAGTGATGTAATATCGAAAATTTAAAGATCTTCCAAAGAAACTTAGAAACCTTTGGTCATTAAAGCTTGTGCAAAAATTTCGTCCTATCTGATATACATAGAGGTAGGTAAGGTACTATCAAATCTTTTATGCAAGGTTTTTTCTTAAATTTTTAATACAAAATCAATAAATAAATATAGGGTGGCTCACAGAACGTACCTACCAAAGTATATCCTACTTCAACAGAAAAACTTCCCACAGCAATTGGAGAGAGAATAAAATCAAGAAACTTGAGTAAAATCAAGAATTTTCTTCAGTAACCTCCGTCACAAGAAGGTGAAAATCGTAAAATGAAGCACTTAAATAATGATCACTGCTCGATTTACCTGTAGTGCCAATTCCTGAAACAGACGAGGATTGTAGCTAAATTGACGTGTCGCATTCTTTTGTAAAGTAAAATACTATGGAGCTCAGATCTATCAGCGGGACCTACTGATGAAATACGTCCTGTGGGTTTGGGCACTGATCAATGAGTTAAAGGTTAAAGGTCTAGATCGAGTTTTTCTACGACCACTACCCTGTATATCGAAGTACATTGTAGACACTATTCCCGATGGATATTCAATATTCAGACCACTTGGAAATTCTTTATTACTCCCAGAAGGGGGACGACATATCCACCCTTCTTTGACGCACTGCCGAGCAGGAAGATAACGCTAATAAAAATCAGACCAGTTTCCTTTTCTTTTTCATCTCCTAGCAGTGTCTTGTTCTTCTTTGTAAAGAATCATCTTCTGGAGATACATACTATATTGTATGTACTTACAAATATGTCTTCTATCAGTTCTATCTTACATTATACAAAAGTTTTGCTTTCTTGATCTTTTTATTCTTTAACTGAAACCTCTGTCCATTTGTAGATCAAAAATTGAATTATGATTTTCCTTGCCTTTCCATTGAGATTTGAACCTACGCCCACCCACTTACCAGGCAAACGCCTCACCTACACCGCTATAACGAGGCAGTTATATATTTCAACCAGGTTTATCTGCCTATATTTAGTACAATTTAGTATTACACAATAGTCATAGATTCAGAAAACACTAAATCGTGCAATTATGAAGCAATCACTGGAATCGTTCTGAATTCTGATCCAATATATCTTTTGTTCTACAATTGTTAGATTGTTACAAGTGGTATTTATCATTACAACTTACAACAAGTGGTTAAATCTCACGGTCACACCCTGGTATGGGTTCAACCACCTGTATACAAAGACAATCAAATTGAAATAGCCAATAGGATTGTAATCGATAAAAAAATGGCTTGTAAAGCGATCGTTCCAATGAATTCTGCGGTGGCACCATTATGAATGACCTCGCGTCTTGGACCGCAATCGAAACGCTATATAGCGTCTTGGACCGCAATCGGGACGCATTCAGACCGCAATTGAGGAGTTAGATAACCAATGAGCGTCGCGTAGTGGGCGTAAACCGCAATATGGAAATGGATAAGTAGTGTCACACCACCATCAGTCCAAGTCCAATTCAAGTCCGACCATCAGGGACAGTTGTGATCAAGCTCATCAAGCGAGAAACTAAGAAAATTATTTTTTGCTGATGTGATATTCTGGAATCAAGCGTGCCGGGAGGAACGCGAACGTCAAAAGTTCGAAGCGCCAACCGGCCTATATTAACATTTAACACGAAACAGAGTTCCATGGTATTTCGGCATCCAGTAAACACAAAACCGGCCGCAGAAGGACCTTCGAAAATAAACCACATAAAAATCGGGGCGCAGCCCCTAGGGGAATCACCCACCAATGCCAAATTTTCAAACTAGAATTGACATTTTTTTTGGGACGATACGAATAAGCTTAACCGACTTTCAGGGCTGTTCGACCCTACACAAAAAAAAAAAAAAAAAAAAAAAAAAAAAAAAAGACAAAATAAATAAACAACGAAAAACTAGTTTTAAAAGAAAAAATATATAATCTAGTTCTTACTTATTTCAATAAAAATGATATGTATAAAAAATTAACCATCATACATATTTACCTATAAGTTATTCGTATTTTTTAACAATTTAAAAAATGCAGCAAAAAACGAAAACTTGAATACTCCCTTATTAGGGAAAATTACAATCATAATATGAGGGCGCTTTTCATTTCAATCATTGAATTATTTTCAAACAAGATACCTACATAGGTGTACAAAGTACATTAAATAAAATCCATGAAAAAAACGAGACAAAACTCTGAATCAGTAAAAAGTAATAAAAAAAAGACAAAGACAAATTTACCAAGACAGTTAGACGAAAGAAAAAAGCTCAAAATAAAAAATAAAATAAAAAAAATAAAATATGAAAAATCCGTAAAAAATTAGATTTCTTCTAACATTTGTGGCACATAAAATATATTTTGATATTTTTTACATCTTTAACAAAAATACAAGAAAAGGAAGAAGCTTCATAATTCGACAGCATACAAATGACAATCAGTTAATCAGCTTTCGATTTATTGGACACAAAAGACAGTTCGTCTAAAGACTCGTTTATTTGTTCAATAAATTTTCACACTAATTTTTTATGGCATCACAAAATAGTGTCTTATTGATCACTCCCCCTTTCGTCTTCGTATTGATAGTTGTCATTTTTCACATGGGATAAATAGGTACATGAATAGAATTAGGCTGTATTATGAGTTGCTTCGTTTATCTCAGTAGGACTATTTCGAAATCACTGTTTTTTTTTTCTGTTAGCGAAGGGTTATCTTTTCTGTTTTTCTGAAAATTTTCAATTTCACTCCCATGTATAAAAGGCACATGCGACAGTGTTATCAAATCTATTCCGACAGTGTTATCATAAATTCAATAATCATAATCATGTTTTCTTCAAAATGTATTTGGTAGTCGCATACTTGTCTTCAATGTAAATAGATTTTCTCAGATACTCGTACTTGTACCTACGTACTTCAATAGTCGACTTTCTTTCCAATATTGAAATCCGACGTACTCGTAAAATATCTCATGTATAATTTTACACAAATAATGTCGAGATTTCTATGAAATGAGTCCGCTTTTATTATGCCGACTCACGGGATTGAACTCGAGGTCTCCACATTAGCAGTCACTCTAATTCGGCTCTAAGGTCTCAAGGGAAGAGTGTATGGCTGTAGCACTGCAGCCATTATTTCTTAGATAATACACCAAGATGCACCACGCAACAAGGTCTATTGATCTCAGCAGATCTTTGTTACATTGTAGATACCCTACATTTTACTTCAGATACTACTGGTACTTATGTACTAGCATTATCATTATGTAATCTTTGTGGTCTCATTGTCCATTATATCTGGTTTCTTATGTTTAGATTGTATTATGTACATGATATTGTCTGTTTTATGTTGTGGGTATCTAATATCTACAAGTTTGGTCACACACAGAAAACAACTAATGTTCATTTTTATCTATTATTCTATATGCTACCAAAGTATATCCTACTTCAACAGAAAAACTTCCCACAGCAATTGGAGAGAGAATAAAATCAAGAAACTTGAGTAAAATCAAGAAACTTGAGTAAAATCAAGAAACTTGAGTAAAATCAAGAATTTTCTTCAGTAACCTCCGTCACAAGAAGGTGAAAATCGTAAAATGAAGCACTTAAATAATGATCACTGCTCGATTTACCTGTAGTGCCAATTCCTGAAACAGACGAGGATTGTAGCTAAATTGACGTGTCGCATTCTTTTGTAAAGTAAAATACTATGGAGCTCAGATCTATCAGCGGGACCTACTGATGAAATACGTCCTGTGGGTTTGGGCACTGATCAATGAGTTAAAGGTTAAAGGCAATAATCATAATCATGTTTTCTTCAAAATGTATTTGGTAGTCGCATACTTGTCTTCAATGTAAATAGATTTTCTCAGATACTCGTACAACGTACATACTTCAATAGTCGACTTTCTTTCCAATACTGAAATTCGACGTACTCGTAAAATATCTCATGCATAATTTTACACAAATAACGTCAAGATTTCTATGATTTTTGAACAGGCTATACAGACATTCCCACTCAACTCTGTGAATGTTGTCTATATTTGATACATTTCTGTTTTCCCTATTTTTTCTCCCTCTTGACATCTTTCTAGTTCTTTTGAAATGAAAAACTTGTCCTACATTCAAGTCTCTCAACATTTTTTTTTTCGAACTCGAAATAAATAAATATTCAAGAGTTTTTTCCTGTTTTATTTTGATAGGTACATATTGAGTTATTGAGGTGCTATTGTTTCCCCATAATTAATTTCTTCAAGAAGTACGGATATGACTAGGATGGCTTGTCTTTAATCGAAGACGTGCAAAATTATTGGACAATATCCATCATTTTACCTGACGGATTTTGCGGCGTGACTAAAGAGCACGTCACGAATTCTACTCATTTCTCTACAGAAGATATTTAAGTACTTCTATCATCTCACGAATTCCACACGTTTCTTTGTATGAGATATTAGTACACCCACACCTTCACGAATTGTACCCATTTCTCCATACATAACTCCCTATTTTTTCTCCCTCTTGACATCTTTCTAGTTCTTTTGAAATGAAAAACTTGTCCTACATTCAAGTCTCTCAACATTTTTTTTTTTTTCGAACTCGAAATAAATAAATATTCAAGAGTTTTTTCCTATTTTATTTTGTTACATATTGAGGTGCTACTGCTTCCCCATAATTAAGTTCTTCAATAAGTACGGATATGACTAGGATGGCTTGTCTTTAATCGAAGACGTGCAAAATTATTGGACAATATCGATCATTTTACCTGACGGATTTTGCGGCGTGACTAAAGAGCATGTCCTGCATGTCACGAATTCTGCTCATTTCTCAGATTTCTCTGTAGAAGACTTTAGTACTTCTATCATCTTCACAAATTCTACACGTTTGTCTGCATGAGATATTAGTACTTCTATCATCTTCACGAATTCTACACGTTTCTCTGTATGAGATATTAGTACATCTACAATTCTACACCCACACCTTCACGAATTGTATCCATTTCTCTATACATAACCACCTTGATGAAATCACGACTATTGATTGTATGAAATGGTTAGGTGACGCACGAACCCGGACTATATGGCAGCATCTAGGAAGCAAAAGGGCGTAAGTCTAATGGAATCAGCATTAAAGTTAAGCCCCTTTTCTTCCGAGTAGACCTGGGTGAGAAATTTGCAACCTTGTCATGAAGGCTTTCACTTTTCTTAATAGATATTGAAGATTTCTTTCCATGCAGGTGTGTAAGGCCAGCCACTCACTATCAGGTAGACCTGACTAAGTGATTTCCACCTGTCAGCTCTACCTGACTTTCTAATATTAGGCCAATAGGCCACATACATTATTACCTACAGAGTTAAAATCTATCCCATTGAGTTTTCTTACGTACAGATGGGTATTTCATTACACCAGTCACACTATTTGTTTCTATCTTCCAGTCATTCTTCTCTCCCTCCTTTCTATAGTCTTTCTCCTCTCTTATCTTCCCCAAAATTATTATCAGAGGAAAAGTTTGCAAACTTTGGGTTTGGGAAACCAAGATTAATGTCACCGGAGAAAACTTCAAGTTCCCCAAAATTATTATCAGAGGAAAAGTTTGCAAACTTTGGGTTTGGGAAACCAAGATTAATGTCACCGGAGAAAACTTCAAGTACCTACCCACAGTTCAACATCTGCCACAAAACTCTTCTCGCTCTTTGAGGATCATTGTTTCTTCAAAAGTTTCGCCGAGGGGTTCCTTCGTTCCTTTAATTTAGTGGGTGGAAAATAATCAATTTCCATTAGTGCCTCGTTGGTTGTAGCTGTAGGTAGTGGTCGGGAGGCTCGCCTGGTGATCAGGAGGGAGTGGGTTCTATCCCGCCCGAGGTGTGAAATTTTTTCATTAATATTTTTGAAGAAATCGACTACCTACAATAACAGTTGTAAATTTATATTTAGTGGGTGGAAAATACTCAATTTCCATTAGTGCCTCGTTAGTAGTAGCTGTAGGTAGTGGTCGGGAGGCTCGCCTGGTGATCAGGAGTGAGTGGGTTCTATCCCGCCCGAGGTATGAAATTTTTTCATTAATATTTTTGAAGAAATCAACTATGTACCTACAATAACAGTTGTAAATTTACCGCAGCAGTAGCTGCGTTAAATTTACTCTTTGGTCAGTATAAAAAATCCCTATTAGTTGAAAGTACCACTTTAGAGCCTGCCATACTGAGTACTAAAAACAAAGGGGAAGGGAAATACCAAAATTTTTCAGCCTCCCTCAGTCTTGAACCCCGGACCTTCGCAACGTGAGCCACGCTTCACACCGCCGGCACTTAGTTTTTATTGCGGGATTTTAATCTCGTCTAATTATGTGATTAGTCTACAACCCTTTGTCGGTCTTCGAGTAATAAAACGTAGGATATACGGCTTTTTAAGGGGAGGGGTTTGTCCTTTTAATTCTTTTATCATTTTCTAAAATAAATAGAAAAATAATATTGTGCACAGTAAAACTAGCCGCAAGCTTATTATTTTTTTGTAAAAGGAATTTTAATTTTTGAGAATTATTTAAATATTTTATTGCCCTAGGAATGGACTTGCTTTTTTTTATTGCTTTGTGAGGATTTGGAATACCACTCCGTTGTGATTTCATAGGTTTACCGTCACTGCTAGAGGGTTTATTGAAAGAGGTTTTACCCTCCATTTTGCAACAAGCTACTCGCTTTCTCACATTAAGCTTACCCAATACCCAACCTTCGTGCGGTCTGGAAAAGTCAACAGCATGTCATTGTATAGATCAGCCATACTCAACCTTTTTTGGTCGCGGGACACATCTGAGTTTATCCGGATGGTCACCCATCCGGATACCAACCATGAGCAATGTTGCTCAGCTTCAGTGATCCATCGGGGACTGGTTCACTCAACGTGCTATCGTCGCTGATGAAATTTTCGAGAATGAAAGACAGAGGAACCACTAAATAAGAACGGGTAACTGCAGCTTAACTTCACAGACTCCATACACAAAACGCCCATTCAGAGGCTTAGGTGTAGAGGGACAAACAGCCCTAAAGGATGGGTTATCTACGAATTTACGAGTAAGTAGGGACTTAGGGAGGTCACGTCATCCCA
>NW_007378058.1:159269-161512 GCF_000475195.1 Diaphorina citri | reverse complement strand
CAGGTTCGACTCCCAAAAGTAGCACTTTTTGAATATAAAATGTTATTTGGCACCCCTGGGCTGAACCCTATAAC
This sequence comes from Diaphorina citri, assembly GCF_000475195.1. Lineage (NCBI taxonomy): Eukaryota > Metazoa > Arthropoda > Insecta > Hemiptera > Psyllidae > Diaphorina > Diaphorina citri. The sequence continues at coordinate 161,438 of NW_007378058.1, read as the reverse complement.
ATATGGAAAAAATGGGGATTTTTTTTTGAAAATGGGGATTTTTTAAGAGCAAATTGGGGCTTTTTTAATAACTTCATCTGGCAACCCTGGCAAAATGTAGCGCACACAAGTTCTCATATAACTTCTCACTATTTCAACATTTCCATCACGGAAATTAAAAAAAAAAAAAAACTAATAATAATAATAATACACACTCTTTGCTAGCTCCTGAGAGCTACATAATGTCTATTTGTCAGCTTGTCTAGCTGATATGTTCTAAAATGAACGAAACGTCCTAGACTGCTCGAACTCTCGAAGATGTTGGGTTAAAGTTAAAAGTGCTCAATTACCTTAATATTACTAGATATTAATTTTAACAATAGGTACTTTGGATCTAATAGCTGTCCATTTTGTGTTTTTATGTTCAAAATCCTCTACTTTTATAGGTGCATGCCCAGGGAATAATTGTGGGTTTTAACTTGAACACTGTTGTACAGGGTGCGGCGCGGTAATTTACTTTTTTGAAACTTCGATTAAAAAAAGTCTGTTATTCTTAACTGATGTTTAATGCTGAATTATTATCAAGAAATGTTGGAAATTTGATTTTATGAGGGTTTGAAGAGTCCACCATTCAAATGACGACCGCCATTGACGATACACTCTGGAGGCGATTTCTGAGATTTCGCTCTACTTTTCCAACATTGCAACAGGTATGCTGCCTATTTCGCGGCGAATGTTAATAACCCCGTTAGGTTTCCTCAAATGATATTCTAAGAACAATTGAAGAGTTCAAGCACAATATTTATCTCGAAATAGGCCGCATACCTGTTGCAATCTTGCAATGTTGGAAAAGTAGAGCGAAATCTCAGAAATCGCCTCCAGAGTGTATCGTCAATGGCGGTCGTCATTTGAATGGTGGACTCTTCAAACCTTCCCGCTTTTTTGCAGCGAGAGAGAACCCCAAAAAACCCCGCTTCTTTTAAAACCCTTTTTTACCCCGCTTTTTACCCCTAAAAACCCTAAAGTAAAAAAAAAAAAAACCAGGATCCATATTCAACATTATCATGGATAAGGATTTGAAACGGGTACTCTCGTTTTTGTCAAAAACCAGTGCAACCAGTCTAATTTTTTTTTTCTCTCTTTTTTTAGATAGTTCGGTTTATAATTTCTGCATAAAATAAAAGAAGAAAATTCGAATTTTTTTCCAAAATTTAGAACCACCTCTTTCTTATTCTACCCGGTGTCGGGGTAACAATAAACAATATACTACCGTCCAATAATCCTGCCGATATATTTATTTATTTATTTATTATTCACTTACCCTTATATCCCCTTTCCAGGTACCGGTCCAGTGAACCACAGACAGTTTTAAAGTCCAAGCTGAGTGGTGTTTCACGTGAAAAACTTATAAATTTACAATAACCGTGGGGAAAATAAACGTAATAATAATACAAAAAAAAAAAAAAAAAAAAATTTAATAATAGATAATAAAAATATATACAAATTACATTACAACACAACATTAACATATACCTTGTTTTTATTTTAATGGTTTAAATGGGACCCGACTTGGGGATATTGTGATATTAACTGTTACCTTTTTCCCCTAAAAAAAAACTTTTACCCTAAAAAATTCTCGTATTAACCCCGAAAAAATTATTGAAGTAGACGCTGTTGGGACCGGTTTTACATCGCGTGTGTTCCAAAGAGTATAATGAAGATACATAAGTTGTAAAGGTAGGCTTTAATTTTTTTTTTTTTGATTATTTATTATTATTATGTGTGAGAAACGATGAGGACTCTCGATGTATTGACAGATAACAGCGAACAGATCGACTATACAAGATTTTACTTTGCTTTGCAGGATCTGACGAGCTTGAGAGCTCTACAACCCAAATTTCAATTTTCACGAGTTAATGATTTAATGGTGTAGGTGATCTATAATTACAATTGTTATCCTAATGGAAACCTAGATTATCGACAGGTAAAACACAAAAATACAAGTTTAGGAGTGAAAATATCCACGTTACGGTCCCTTATTACACCCAAAATTGAACTTGTTGACAACATTGTCCACGCGCCGGCTATTAAATTGAAAAAACTTTGAAGCTAATTTTTTCCCGACAATAAGGAATTGACTACATATTACGACTTAATAATAAGTTCTTTATAACCTTTAAACTAAAATAA
>NW_007378058.1:70525-157772 GCF_000475195.1 Diaphorina citri | reverse complement strand
GAGAACAGATCTCGGGAATGGAAGTACAATTAAGACAGACTGGGGAATAGGGAATAGATGTTGCATTATTTGACCGAACGATAGTGAGGTCTATGTTTTAACTCGACCGTTACTAAAAAGCATTCAGGTATTTTTTATCCGATGTGATTGAACCCTGACCTGTAGTAAAATTAATAATATTCACTTACATATGTAAGTAGGTACGTATTTCAAATCCATCAAACACTCTTGAATCTTGGCCTTTCCCTCATTCTTTCGTCTCTCTCTCTCTCTCTCTCTCTCCCCTTTTCTTCCTTTTTTCCTGAACTTTATTTCATCCCCTTCTTTTCTCTTCCTCTCTTTCTCTCTCTCTCTCTCTTCCTCTCTCTCTCTCTCTCTCTCTTCCTCTCTCTCTCTGCCTCCTTCTCTCTCTCTCCTCCTATCCCCTCAGGGAACATTTTGTGTTTAATTACTGTGACGTGACTTGATGGTAACATAGGTACCAGAGTATACCTGTAGATGTACATATCTATCAATATCAATTTACAACCCCACTCTAACATACCTAACTATGTATGTACCCCTGTGATAAAATACTTCACTCTCTCAATTAAAAACTCCTCATTGAAAGCTGTTAGAATTGATTTTCTCAGTTTTAATTACTCGTACCTAAGGTAAGTGTACCATTTATTCGTCCACCTAAAAAACGTACCATTTATTGGCCCACCTTACCACATTTATTTTTCTAATTTTTGTTTTTTATTACTACAATTTTGGAATACCACTGGTTTGATAGCATTCTTTAAGCCATTTCTTTTGATGAAATTGGATCTTGAAAAAGTTCGTCCAGTTCAGACTTGTGCCGTAGACCCACAAGTGGGCCAATAAATGGTATGTTTTTTAGGTGGGCGAATAAATGGTACACTTACCCTACTTTGTCTCAACTGTGAAAATGACTGTAACTGTACTAATATAAAATTAAATGTGTAGGAGTGTATCTTACTACCATTCATAGGTACCTCCCTAGATTTCCAACAGAGTACAAAATAAGTAAAATGTGCTCTGCACATTGCATAATTAATTTATTGCCTGGCACTCATATAAATCTTTATTAAGAAAATGATGGTACATAATATATCTCATTTTCTCAACAACGCAACGCTGATGCATACTTACTGCTTACGGCAAACTCGATGATAAAAAATGATCCCAGGTTAGAAAATGTGAGAACTTAAGACCAGTTTCGTTGTGTTAAATAGCATGCTCACATTGCTCACTCTATTTTATTTAATAAATAATTATCTCTACTCGTATGGCGACTGATATTCCGTTCCCCAACACTCCCATTTAAAGCTATCGTAACCTAGTTTAAATAGGAACAGGATTATAGGAAGACTAGAAAAGATTTAGTCAGACTAAATCCTTTTCCCTCTTTACCCATTCGAATGATAATTCAATTTGCTCTCGACTGAATGTTATCCAGCTCTTTCATAAAAGTTCTAATCTAATTTGAACTCTATTAAAGTTTGTGATCTGTCTGTGTTTCTGGAGATGATGTGTCTGTGGGTTGTATGATTTAATGAGTCCTTTCACACACAGCGGTATTCTAGTGAAATCCGCGCGTTTTCCCTGCGGATCCGCTGGACGTCCGCAGAAATTTAGACCCGCGATCGCGGTTTTTTTTCCCCGCTGCAGTAGTAGTCATATTAGAAGTGTTGTGATGTAAGGAATATTGATAATAATTTTTAATTTCTTGAAGTGTTACCTACGTAAATGTAAACCGCTGTGTGTGAAAGAAATCGCGGATTTTGCAGGCGGTAAAAATCCGCGCGGTAAAAATCCACTCAGTGTGAAATGAGCCTCAAGTCATCTAGTATCTACTAACGTACTAACTAGTTATCTAGTTAATTGTTTAATTAACTTAAGAATATCTCTGTACTCTCTGCTACTCTTGAAGTTTACTCTTTCATCTGTAATAATTAGGTGACAATAAGAACACAATGTTATTCTGCTTCTGACACATGTCATTTTGACATCATGTTCATGAGTTCAATGTAACTTTTCCGTAAACTTTCGCGTTTCTTTCCGACACAAGAAATTCTCATAATCGCGAAAATTACAGCTTGTGTTTTTCTCTTGTGATTTACACTTTGTAACTTTTTGTGACTTAGTTTTCGTGTTTCTTTCGTTGTTTCGTCATGGCCGGGGCCACAGGGTGAGTTTAAACTCATTTTGTGAACCCGCCATGAATCACAGAAAAAAAATCACAATCACGAAAATTAGGTACAGCTTTGGTTTTTCCCTTTGCAATTTATACCCTGATGGGAGTAAAAAGTTACCTATCCATGCCTAGTTTTGCCTCCTCTAAGCTACGACCGTTCCTGGTAAAAGTAAAGTTTCTACTTCCTAAGCTGAAGTAAAAAGTCGACTACAAAGTACAAAATATACTGAGATGAGACTAGGGGTGTCATGTAACAAAGCCTTTTACCAGGCTAATAGTAATGGGTTGTTGAGATGTGACCAGAGTAGCTAGTGTCTAGTGTTGTATGACAAAGTCTTCCAGCAAGGTATTAGGTTGTCTGAAATTTATTTTAATAAAATACATGAGAAAAAGAGAAGGTAATGGGATTTTGACTTGAGCATAGTGGCGTAGCCTTTGTTCAAATGGAAGAGTTGAGTAGTAATTTTTTTGCGCATTTTCCAAAAATTATGAGACGTAAATTTAAAAACTACGGAATAAAAACCATAGAAAAACATTGCTTTATAAAAGTCAGATAATCTGTCAGATTCTCTCTCTCTCTCCTCCTATCCCCTCAGGGAACATTTTGTGTTTAATTACTGTGACGTGACTTGATCGTAACATAGGTACCAGTATACCTGTAGGTATACATATCTATCAATTTACAACCCCACTCTAACATACCTAACTATGTATGTACCCCTGTGATAAAATACTTCACTCTCTCAATTAAAAACTCCTCATTGAAACCTGTTAGAATTGATTTTCTCAGTTTTAATTACTCGTACCTAAACAAAGTCTTCCAGCAAGGTATTAGGTTTTCTGAAATTTATTTTAATAAAATACAAGAGAAAAAGAGAACGTAATGGGATTTTGACTTGAGCATAGTGGCGTAGCCTTTGTTCAAATGGAAGAGTTGGGTAGTAATTTTTTTGCACATTTTCCAAAATTTATGAGACGTAAATTTAAAAACTACGGAATAAAAACCATAGAAAAACATTGCTTTATAAAAGTCAGATAATCTGTCAAACTCGAATAAAGTGTAATGTCGAAATTGCTCTCTGGAACAAATCTACTCTACCTACATATAGGCCTAAAAATATCATGTTGAGAAAACAAACATGATACCTAATCCAATGTTTTGTATTTTGATCCTGACAAAAGGACGACAAAATGTTTTTATTTTTTTTCTTAATATTTCACCCTTTACTGGACGTTACTCTGCGCCACTGTAGTATTTTGACTTCAAGGGAAATTGTATTCCCTGGAGATTGTGTTGTAAAGAGGTTTACTTTATTAAGGAAGAGTTGTGAGGTCTTGATAAGAGGCAAGGTCCGAGCTTTCACTAGCACTGCTTCCTCACTAGACCGAGAGGGAGATAGGTTAAGCCTAATAACACCTAGCACAACTCTTGCTAATGACTAGAAAACCAAAATGGTTTCAAAATTGATGCTCAAAGTAGACTTATAGAGAGAATGTGGAAGTTTCACCCTATACTGGACGTTACTCTGCGCCACTGTAGTATTTTCACTTCAAGGGAAATTGTATTCCCTGGAGATAGTGTTGTAAAGAGGTTTACTTTATTAAGGAAGAGTTGTGAGGTCTTGATAAGAGGCAAGGTCCGAGCTTTCACTATAGCACTGCTTCCTCACTAGACCGAGAGGGAGATAGGTTAAGCTTAATAACACCTAGCACAACTCTTGCTAATGACTAGAAGGTAGAAACTAGAAAACCAAAATGGTTTCGAATTGATGCTCAAAGTAGACTTATGGAGAGAATGTGGGAAAGAAATGGGTCTTTCAGTCAATGAATGTACCTAGGTGGGTATTTCTCATATAATACCTTTTCAATTTGAGACGATAAAATAAGGAAACACAATAAAGAAAACAGGACCAAAAATTAATTACCTATAACATCTGTACCTATTAGGACCTATACTTCCTACAACATTTTGGTATGTAATTGTAATAAATATGTAGGTTTTACATACTTGGCACTGTTTCTCAATTTCGAGTTCAGAGTGCGAACTGTTTTGTTAAATAGACCCCTGAGTATGTTAGTAATGGCTCCCATGTGACACATAAACGACTGTGTTAAAGACCGAGGATAAAAAAAAATAGATGACAGAGATCGAGAAAGTATAGATATAGATAGAGCAGAAGAAAAAAAAGCTGGAGTTATTGAGGGGAAGAGAAAGAAGAAGAAAAAGAAAGTAAAAAAGAGAGAAAATGGGAGGAGAAGTAATGATTTAGGAAGAGGGGTAAAGAGTTTACTACCTCCCCTCTCTTCCCACGACTAAAACCTCATTTATACCGCTATATGTATGTCACAGAATACAGAATAGAAAAACAAATGGAATGGGAGAATAGAGATAGAAAGACAAATAAAGAATAAAGGATTGACTGCGTAGAAATAAAAACCGCGGAAGAAGAGATGAAGAGGAGGAAGAGAGAACAAAGGAAATGATGGTTGACTGAATTACCTACAAGGGTGACAAAGTTCTTTCTGAAATGTAAGTATACAGGATGATATTTATGCCGATCCCAAATGAAATTGGGAGAAATGGCAAAACGAAAGGAAAATTCAGTTTCTTTCGACAGATCACTGAAGTTAAGCAACGTTGTGGATGGTAGATATCAGGACGGGTGACCTCATAAAATAGGATTTTTAAGAAAAAGGATGGATAACCGGCAGGGACAACACGTGTTGCTCGCTATTTCGGGGTGCTTTTAGCCTTGTGAAGACAATTGAGAAGCTGGTTGAAATCTTCCATGGGTCTCTATGACTGACATGTTATTAATTTTCTGGGTCGAAACCATTTTGTACTCATCAACCAGAGTACATCCAGTGAAAAATTGAAGCTCCTGCGTTAAATCCTGTAATCCTGTACAGATAGGAAGCTGTCAGTATGAAAATGATGAATAGGAAGCATTGGAGCGATCCCTTGCCAAGCGTTTTCTTCCGTTTGCTTTTACATAGAAAATTGAAGGTTTACAATAGGAATAGGTGATGCTATGCTATTTAATATTTATTCTTCTTCTGCCAAGTCCTATAAATATAGTTCATTTTTCATAAATGCATCTTTTTCTGTATTTTAGAAGGAAGAAATAATATCATACGGGGTTTGATAGAGGGAACTGTAATTGTTGAGATCTTATCGTCCCGAAATCGAAGAGAGAAGAACAGAAAAGGAGAAAGCCACAGCCATTTCGAGAGATAGGTAACCTTATCTGTTCAGGATAAAGTCAGCCCCAGGCGTGAATCGAACCCGCAACCTAGCGTTTACAAGGCAAACGCTCTACGGTCGCTACCCTCCAATCTAACGGGGCTAACTTTTTTCCCTCATGATCAGTGGCGTAGCGTGGTCTAACTCCAAGTGTAGGGCGGACACTAATTTCCATCACAATATCTAGGTATCTAATAATTATTTAAAGTCAATATTTAAGGGTATTTGAGTGGAATTTTTGAGTGTATGGCCGCCATACACGCCCTATATGGACGCTACGCCACTGCTCATGATTCAATAAACCCAGGTTACACTTTATAAGTTTACAAAAGTATGTTTATCCTAGCTTTGTATATTTTGTGTATTCCTGTCTCTTTGATCTCTGTAAGATGCAGTGACGTCATCCATGGCTTTGTATGAATTTCATTTGTGGTAATATATTCACATTATTCATCTACGCATACCGTATTATTATTTTCAAAAAAGTAGAAAGGAAACCGTATAGAAGAAAATGAGAAAAATCCCTTTGAAGTGGATATTTGACCTAAAGCTGTACAGTGTACAATGTACATACTCTCGTTCTCGTAGTGATAGCTTTAGAAAAGATTTTTTTTTTTTTTTTTTTTTTTTTTTTTTTCTTTTTTTTCGTAATGAGCGGGGAGAAGCGAATGAGTAGACTACAAAACTACGAAGTGGTTGAAGATTTTTGTGTTTATCATTACCGAAATGAAATCTTTCCGGGACGTTCTCAGTGCCTTCTGGGGGGAAATCTGTCTTATGCCGGACACTCGTGCGCAGACTGTCTGACGGATCTAGTTTCTCCGCCACCCATGTTCCGATGGTCTTGCAGACAGTCTGAGCGTTAGTGGCTAGCATTAGGTTTGTTACACTTCGGTAGAAAGCTAAACAAAAATCTCTACTTGTTTTATTCTTTCCGTTCTTACATTTAAAACTAAGATGATGAGATCTGAGCTCAATATTATTCCCAATAGGCAGCTTTTAGATGGAATGAAATAACCCTCTCGGGATGGATAGTAGATTAATGGTGTAGGGAAAGTAAAATAAAATCCTACAGGACAAGAAAAGTAAATGAAGAGCTGCGATGAAATCTTCCGCATTTTACCTATTTCTTATTCTCTTAGCTTGGTACATCCAACATCCACAAATAATAGCGCAACACCACGAAGCTCAAGATACCTATTTTAATTTCATGCTTTGAGGTTTTTAGGTTTATCTTGTCAAAATAAAATACAGATAGAACCGCGTAATTTTCACCGAGCTTGGTTTAAAACATGGTTTAAAGATTCTCTAATATCTGTTCAAGTCACTTTCCGCTCACAGTACGTTCAAGAAACGGTCTAGTTACAGGGGGTGAGTCAGTCTCTGACTTGAACGGTTTCCATTTAATCACCAGTAAGAGTATAATAATTATTGACTGTAGGTAGGTACTGCCTAATACTTGACTCCACCCGTAACCTATAGCTAGGTAACTAGTTATCTAGTACTATAGTAAGATGAACAGTCATACTGTTCATGTGATTACAAACGGAGAAAGTCCTGTGGTTGGGTGGAAGAGCTTGGTCCAAATTTCCAAAACGGAACACAAGTCTCATCTTTCCTCAATGAAGATATGTATGATGATATCTGAAGGACATAATTATAATTTAATGTCTCTCTCCTTTCTCTCTCTCTCTCTCTCTTTCTCTTGTTTGTCTTCTGCCTTGTATACCTAATCAATATCCCAATAAAGTGATTAGGAAGAGATGACAAGGGGAGGGGATGGAATTTTAATCAAGCACCTCTTCTTCCTCTTCCTCCTCCTCTTCTTCTTCTTCTCTTCTGTTTTCTTCTCCTCCTCCTTCAAATTCTCATTCTTCCTCTCTCCCATCTACTCTGTCTGCGTTTCCTTTTTCCGTTTCGTCTTCTTCTTCTTCTCCTACTCCTCCTCCTTGTTTTTCATTTTCGTTTTCTTCCTCTCCATCTCCTTCTTCTTCTCCTTGTTTTTCATTTTCGTTTTCTTCCTCTCCATCTCCTTCTTCTTCTCCTTCTTGTTTTTCATTTTCGTTTTCTTTTTCTTCTCCATTATCTTCTTCTCCTTCTTGTTTTTCATTTTCGTTTTCTTCCTCTCCATCTCCTTCTTCTTCTTCTCCTTGTTTTTCATTTTCGTTTTCTTTTTCTTCTCCATTATCTTCTTCTCCTTCTTGTTTTTCATTTTCGTTTTCTTCCTCTCCATCTCCTTTTTGAATGATACCCAGAGGAGGAGAAACCGTCCCCTGAGAATTTATTAGTTTGGCTTATGAGGTGTTTTTTGTAACTCTAATTAAAAAATAAAATTGGAACCAATTTATATTCTCTTTTTTCTTCTTCTTCTTCTTCTTCTTCTTCTTCTTCTTCTTCTTCTTCTTCTTTTTCGCCGCGTCTTCTTCTTCGCCGCGAGTGTAATGTCGAAATTGCTCTCTGGAACAAATCTACTCTACCTACATATAGGCCTAAAAATATCATGTTGAGAAAACAAACATGATAATCCAATGTTTTGTATTTTGATCCTGACAAAAGGAAGACAACTTATTTTTTTCTTAATATTTCACCCTATACTGGACGTTACTCTGCGCCACTGTAGTATTTTCACTTCAAGGGAAATTGTATTCCCTGGAGATAGTGTTGTAAAGAGGTTTACTTTATTAAGGAAGAGTTGTGAGGTCTTGATAAGAGGCAAGGTCCGAGCTTTCACTATAGCACTGCTTCCTCACTAGACCGAGAGGGAGATAGGTTAAGCTTAATAACACCTAGCACAACTCTTGCTAATGACTAGAAGGTAGAAACTAGAAAACCAAAATGGTTTCGAATTGATGCTCAAAGTAGACTTATGGAGAGAATGTGGGAAAGAAATGGGTCTTTCAGTCAATGAATGTACCTAGGTGGGTATTTCTCATATAATACCTTTTCAATTTGAGACGATAAAATAAGGAAACACAATAAAGAAAACAGGACCAAAAATTAGCCGCGTCTTTTTCTCCTTCTTCTTCGCCGCATCTTCTTCTTCTTTGCCGCGTCTTCTTCTCCTTCTATTTCTTCTTCCTCGTCTACTAATTCCCCTTCTCCTCCTCTTTCTCTTCCTCCTCCATCTTATTTTTATTTTCCTTTTGAGACCCCTCCTCCTTTTCCAGCTACTCATTCCCCTTCTCCTCCTCAATCCTATTGCTACTTCATATCTTCTCCTCCTCCTTCCTGTTTCTTCAAATTTAAAATTGTTTGAGAATGGAAGATAAACGGTTTTACTTAGATAACAATTTCATCCTTGTTATTTTATTTGAGATATTGTTTTATTATTTGCCAAAAATTAATTACCTATAACATCTGTACCTATTAGGACCTATACTTCCTACAACATTTTGGTATGTAATTGTAATAAATATGTAGGTTTTACATACTTGGCACTGTTTCTCAATTTCGAGTTCAGAGTGCGAACTGTTTTGTTAAATAGACCCCTGAGTATGTTAGTAATGGCTCCCATGTGACACATAAACGACTGTGTTAAAGACCGAGGATAAAAAAAAATAGATGACAGAGATCGAGAAAGTATAGATATAGATAGAGCAGAAGAAAAAAAAGCTGGAGTTATTGAGGGGAAGAGAAAGAAGAAGAAAAAGAAAGTAAAAAAGAGAGTATGTAATTGTAATAAATATGTAGGTTTTACATACTTGGCACTGTTTCTCAATTTCGAGTTCAGAGTGCGAACTGTTTTGTTAAATAGGCCCCTGAGTATGTTAGTAATGGCTCCCATGTGACACATAAACGACTGTGTTAAAGACCGAGGAAAAAATAGATGTCAGAGATCGAGAAAGTATAGATATAGATAGAGCAGAAGAAAGAAAAGCTAAGTTATTGAGGGGAGGAGAAGAAGATGAAGGAAAAAAAAGAGAAAAATGGGAGGAGAAGTAATGATTTAGGAAGAGGGGTAAAGAGTTTACTACCTCCCCTCTCTTCCCACGACTAAAACCTCATTTATACCGCTATGTATGTCACAGAATACAGAATAGAAAAACAAATGGAATGGCCGAATGGGAGAATAGAGATAGAAAGACGAATAAAGAATAAAGGATTGACTGCGTAGAAATAAAAACCGCGGAAGGAGAGATGAAGTCTCTCTCTCTCTCTCTCTCTCTCTCTCTCTCTCTCTCTCTCTCTCTCTCTTCTTCTTCTTCTTCTTCTTCTTCTTCTCTTTTTCAGAACTCGGGGGGGAACGGAGAATCAATTTTATTTTTTAGAGATATTCCTTCCTCTCATTTTTTTTATTATTATTATTTCCTTCCTTTATCTCTCTCCTTCTTACGCAATACTTCTAATTTATTTCAAATTTAATCAAATCTCTAAGGTATTATAGTGAAATGGTTCTTGTAAGTTATAAAGGCAATGTTCTTAATGCCTACTCGCAATACGTACTCCTTATTGAATAAAAATGTTACTCAATATCTTTACCACGTACCTACCTATTTTAAATCTAACCAGCTCTTGTACATATATAGTTATTGTCCATAATATTGTATAAAAATGGGATTTAATACAGACAATAAACGAACATAATTCAATAACCTAAATCTAAAACTCTGTTTCCACTGCGGACATATACAGGATGGTCCCTAGAAGACGAGCCGTTACAACTTTGTAATTCCGCTAAATCTGTTGTGCTTATGTAAGATAATCGGACACCCTGTTTATATTAGATTGCTTTTGTTTTCTGTTCTAGTTACACAAGTTTTCTCTCTCGTTATTGTTTGAGAAATAATTTCAACCAATGTTGCCAAGTTTACGATGGAAAATTTCTGACTTATGTGGAACAGATGTCCCATTTTGCTCCCTCCTAATGTGGGACCAGTGAGTATAGCTACTCCCATTTGCATTCCCTTTTTTTGATGTACAATGTACCTACCCACTATACCTACCCACCTTTTCCCCCATTGGGTATGACGAGATTTTCATTGCTGTTATTATAATAATTTAATTTACCTACTTTAGTTCAATTTACATTTTTATTATTCAATAATAATAATAATAATAATAATAATAATATTTACCCAATTAAAAAACCATTCCCTATGGGACAAAAAAGAAAATTACAACCTATATTCCTATAATATAATGTACCAATTAGAACCAATTATACATACCTAATATTCATACCTACTTCTAGAATCTATATATAGCCTTCAGCTTTTGGTTAGAATCAACCAAGCGAATAATTAGTAGCAGCTTTTGTTTGTAAAAGCTAGGGGAAACTCTTCCCTCCTCTCCTTTCCTCCATTTTCTCCTCCTCCTCCTCCTCCTCCTCCTCCTCCTCCTTCTCCTCGTCTTCCCATCTCCATTAGTTAATGATACTATATTAAATAGGTATTTGTTAAGTTACAATTTACGAAGGTGTTCTACACTTCTACCTGAAGGTAATTTTTCAGCCCGTCAGGTACAGATAAATAGACAACAGATATAATTGTACAAAAATATAGTGAAGTTCTGTTGTTAAGTTACAATTTACGAAGGTGTTCTACACTTCTACCTGAAGGTAATTTTTCAGCCCGTCAGGTACAGATAAATAGACAACAGATGATGTAATTGTACAAAATAGTGAAGTTCTGCGACGAATTTTCTTTAGTGTAGGTACCTATCTGTGCTGTTAATAAAGTGCCTGCTTTGTTAGCGCTAGGTCGCGGGTTCTATTCGGGGTGAAATTTTTCTTGACAAATTAGGTTCGTTCTCAGAACGGCAAGTGTTCTCATATCCTGTCTTTCTTTTCTCTTCGATTTCGGGACGACAAGACCTCCGTTGTTACTGAAGTTCCCTCTACCAAAAACCCAAATAAATAATAATAATAATCCTTCCCTATACCTCCATCACCTCCTATTTCTCTTTACCCTGTAACTCTCTCATACCTACTTTATTCCTGACAGAATAGGTACACAAACAATAGAGAAAGTTGTACAGGAGGGATTTTCTCATCAGTTTTAGTCAGTGACGGCTACAATACAAATGGACACAAATCTTTTATACATCTGTCTGTGTATATCTGTGTTATGTCAGGTTAATACCAGTGTATCTGAGTAGGATTTCAGAGAATTAACGCCTCAACCAGGGTTTTTTGAAGGACTGAAAATTGAACTTTTGTGTTTCAAAGAGATTTAATAGAGAAACCTCAACAATCTTCCCGAAATTGTTTGACTGAGTCAAATCTTGCATCTTGCAAGTATAACTACCTAATACATGGAAAATGCTTGGGAATCACGGGATTTCGCGAATTGAAAAACATATTGCAATAACGTAATAAAAAGCTTGTTTTACAATTGTTATTCTTATAAATTAATCCGAATTTCTGAATACAAAATGCTTTTTTTTCCCCGCTAAGCGGAATGCACTGTGGAATGTGGAATCTTTGGAACGGCGAAACATAAAGAAGATGAAAATTTTTATCATATCAAGGTTCCTCTTCTGATCTGTTTGTCTGTGTTATAGTGGAAACCTGTATATAAAAGGGTGGTCCCCTGGATTCTCTTATATCCAGGTTCGACTGTAAAACAACAGGATAATAGATACAGAGGATATCAAGGAGAGACGGATAAAAGCTTTGACAATTTAGAAACAATGGAGAATCTAATGAAAAACAATAAATAAAACATTATTGAGTACGAGCATTATTAGATATACATAGGTACTTACGTTATAAAGTTGAAGATATTCAGGTCAAAGATATTTTGAGCTTTGAGCTTTCTATCGACTTACTATGTATTAGTTTTTGAACCACCGAAGTGAGTTTTAACTCGACGATTTTTAGTCCGTCCTTCCTTTATTATTGCATTTAGTTTTAAATTAGTTGCACCATACTTCTGGTTGAACAATTTGTCCAATTTCATTATGATGAACTGATGAAATTTGACAAACATACTCAACATACATAATTATAAAGAAATTTTGCTCATCATATTTTGGGTTCAAGAGGACCCTTGCAAGCTTCTAGAGTTCATTGAACCACTAGAGTACATATTATAAGTACATAAGGTTTTTATCCGAATAGGTACATTCGTAGACAGGCAACTTTTTTTTTTCTATCCTCTAATTTATGAAACAAGGTCGGAGAGACGTGAGTCAAGATTCCTAGACAAAAAATGTGTTTCATCTGTCCGTTTTTTTTTTTTTTTTTTTTTTTTTTAATACTTTAGTGTACCTATAACTTTTGTTCTTATATCAGAATGTTCTTATAATATAAGATAGGTACATGGACAGTAGACAGGCAACTTTTTTTCTATCCTCTAATTTATGAAACAAGGTCGGGGAGACGTGAGTCAAGATTCCAAGACAAAAAAAAAATGTCTTTCATCTGTTATTTATCACATTGTCTCATTCCACTTCTGTCTACTCTTTACTTCCCCTCTTTTCCTTTATTCTTTACCTCCCCTCTTTCTCTTTTCCTAATTGAAGACTTTGATATAAAAAGATCCTAACCATACTTGGGTCCTTTTGATGTAAAACGTTTAAACGTTTACTAATGCGGTAAAGAATCAGTTCAAAATTGTAACTCTAATTAAAAAATAAAATTGGAACCAATTTATATTCTCTTTTTTCTTCTTCTTCTTCTTCTTCTTCTTCTTCTTCTTCTTTCTATTGTTGAAAATACATTAAATTTGTTCAATTCAATTCAATTCAATTCAATTCTTCTTTTTCGCCGCGTCTTCTTCTTCGCCGCGTCTTCTTCTTCTTCTTCTTTGCCGCGTCTTTTTCTCCTTCTTCTTCGCCGCATCTTCTTCTTCTTTGCCGCGTCTTCTTCTCCTTCTATTTCTTCTTCCTCGTCTACTGATTCCCCTTCTCCTCCTCTTTCTCTTCCTCTTCCATCTTATTTTTATTCTCCTTTGAGACCCCTAGCTCCTCCTTTTCCAGCTACTCATTCCCCTTCTCCTACTCAATCCTATTGCTACTTCATATCTTCTCCTCCTCGTCCTCCTTCTTCCTGTTTCTTCAAATTTAAAATTGTTTTAAATTTGAAGTTAGACTATAAATTAAGTTTCAAATTTGACGAAAAGCGATTACTCTGTCTCTGAAACAGTATACAGTAGATAGGTACTGCTGCTGCTGATACTGCTGACTGCTGATGTGATGCTGCTGCTGACTGCTGATGTGATGCTGCTGACGCCTGATGTGATGCCAAGCATGCAATGCTAGTGCTAAGCTAAGAGCTTGCAGCATTCATCATTGTAAAACTGTTACGCAACGGCGGGCGAGATTGTAGTTGGATCTTGGATTAAAATGAATCTTGGTAGTTTAGGCATCTCCACTAATTTTAAACGACTCGGATCTTGGATAAAATGAATCTTGGTAGTTTAGGCATCTCCACTAATTTTAAACAACTCAAGTCAGTAGCTCCTTAACCAGCTAAACACCGAGGCTTACGTGTAGCCCTAAAAATTGGGTTAAGCATAGACGAATCTGCAAAGTCCGTAGCTATTTAACCCTTTCATTCGAACATTTTATTAACCCTTTTGCTGAGTGAGTTTTTCAGTTCACTGTATTGGGTGTAACATTCGGTGTAATAAGTACTTAGATTATGACAACAATAGAAATCCTTTGAAAGTTCTTTCTAATCTTTGTGTTACCGAGAGAACCGCCACAAGAAGGGCAAACTTAAATCGCTTCTTTGCTCCAAAATAAAGAAAACTACGCATTGTTTAACTTTTAATTCTTGACCCTAATTTGAAATCATTTTCTTTTATGACTGTATTTCTCCTCTTTGCCTTTATGACTATATTTCTCCTCTTTTCTTTCTTTTATGACCCCAAATTTTTCTGTAACATAAACAAACATAGGTACTTGTATACCTAGCTTTGTATGTAGGTATAGCAATTACCTATTTTTTCTCCAAAGGCTGAGAGCAGTGTTCATAACGATGTACTTGTTACAAGGGAGAGGCCTTTCGTCTACAAACATTTCAAGAAGAGTTGTTACCGAGTTTAATGAGAGACGCTATCCTAAACAATACAATAATCCCGGAGAAATGTTTTTTTGTTAGCTCGAATTCATTTGGAATGCAAAGCAGAACATAAAATCTCGTCAGACGTAAGCTAGTGCAAATTACTTTGCAGTAACTGTAAGTAATAATTGATCCTGTAGAAGTAGAGGGAAAAGTAGGTAGGTTAGTAGGAAATTGACACGAGGGATACGTTAAAGTTGAAATTGTAGAGTGTAAAGCTGCAGAGAGTGTAGAAGAATAGAGATGGAATTGTTTTTAATTGAATGAGATGGATCCCCGCAGAGATTCGTCAATCCAGAATGATGAGCGAAAAGAAAGAATTTGAATTGTGTAACGCTATGTTTGTCACAAATGTCGTTCCTCGATTAATAAACACCACCTCTCTCTCTCTCTCTCTCTCTCTCTCTCTCTCTCTCTCTCTCTCTCTCTCTCTCTCTCTCTCTCTCTCTCTCCTAATAGTAAAGCAATTTCTATTTTCCCCAGTTTTTATAAATGTCAAATCTAAAAGTCGAATTATACGTTTTGCTATGCTATTTATTGTAGGTATATTAGGTAAAGCTATAAGTCGCCTCAATTTAAATTCTAAATAGCAAGCAAAACGTTATAATAGACTTTTACTTTCCCATGTTGCCATATTTCCCCAACCCCTGGCCCCCTCTACTATAAGGTTCGTGACTTAAAACGACTTGATAATAATTGCCTTCATTTTCCACCATGCATGCCTTTACTTCGCCTTTGTTTGATAGAGTTCTCTAACTTGTTGAAATAATGGAAATATTGGGAAAGGTTCTTCACAATGATGACTTGAGGTTCTGGATACCTGTGGATCCAATTAAAACTTGTTCTACATGAGAAACAGTAGGAGCAGCTGGACGAAGAAAACCATGTTATCAAAATCCTATAAGTATAGGTGGATAATAGGTATGGAACAAAGGATTACAATATCTTCATGCCCGGAGAAAAACTTTGAATTAAACTTAGATTAACGTCAAACCGTTTGGATTTAGAAATCTGATTGGCTAATCGTAATATTCCTAATCCAAAGTTTAATCCCCGTATTTTGTATTGTAGTTCTATATGTTCTAGGAAACTTAAAGTAGAAGCCAGGGTGAAAATTGTAAATGCCTGAGAAATTCCTGCCACTAATCCCTTGTAATTAAGCAAGTGTAGTTTTAGTATTAGGTGCCTAAATACCTCACCCCCTCTCATGACAAAGGCTCTGTATGCACTACAAACGTCCAATAACCAACCAACTCTACGTTAATATGAGACTGTAGACCTGGCCTTAAGAATACTTTTGACAGACTGCTGGGACGAAAATATAAAAATACAATACAACCCGCATTAAATAGAAATAAAATAATGGAAAAAGAACGGGCGCCTATTCAATAGTAAAGAAGGAGGAGGAACAGGTCAGTTAAATAGAGAGGGTGTTAGTAAAACCTATACCTATACCTATGTCATGCTAAAATGAACCTCGTTGGTAGATAGGTAAGTAAGTACCTACTAACGTACATAAAACGTTCTTTTTTATTTAAAGCTTTTGATGAATACTAAGTGAAATAATTCATTCTTGGAATAGCAAAACCGCACTACATAGGTACCTGTGGGCTTTTATTATACAATACCTATAGAGTAGCTACTTATAATAAATTATAAATTACCTTTATACATTTCATTTTTGAAGTAGACAGGTATGGCGAAGCAGAACATTTGTCCTTTAGTGCCAAAAATTTACCCCACCCTATATTGTTAGCTGTGTATTTTGGTACATATCCAAGAAACACTATACTGCAGGATCGGTAGTACTGAGAAAAATTTCAGCCCACCAGTAAAGAAAACCCTTGACACTGTAATAATTTTCAGTGGTAAGATCGGCCATAAGTAATTCTGCCATGCTCGATCAAAAAATAATAATAATGAATAAATAAAAACTTCAGTTTTTTTCCGTACATTTGTAACTCAAAACAAATAAAGTAGAACACACTGCTCTTACCTTTTCTCGGAGATCCACACAAGGAACTTGCCATGGAAAATTTGGCGTCCGCAGCACAACCCTAACAAATCCTAGCTACAGACTCACTGGCGCGAACGATTCAAGAGATCGCAAAACCCGTGCCATAGCATGACCCTCGTACTGATAGCATGACCACACAACTTAACGTCACTAGCGCGCGCCATACACTGAACTCAGGACTACGGATAAAGTGCCTGCTTTGTTAGCGCTAGGTCGCGGGTTCTATTCGGGGTGAAATTTTTCTTGACAAATTAGGTTCGTTCTCAGAACGGCTAGTGTTCTTATATCCTGTCTTTCTTTTCTCTTCGATTTCGGGACGACAAGACCTCCGTTGTTACTAAAGTTCCCTCTACCAAAAACCCAAATAAATAATAATCTTTCCCTATACCCCTTACCCATTTTTACCTCGTATCTCCTATTAGCTCTCTAATACCTCCATTACCTCCTATTTCTCTCTACCCTGTACCTCTCATAATACTTTATTCCTGACAGAATATACACAAACAATAGAGAAAGTTGTACAGGAGGGATTTTCTCATCAGTTTTAGTCAGTGACGGCTACAATACAAATGGACACAAATCTTTTATACATCTGTCTGTGTATATCTGTGTTATGTCAGGTTAATACCAGTGTATCTGAGTAGGATTTCAAAGAATTAACACCCCAACCAGGGTTTTTGAAGGACTGAAAAAAAGAACTTTTAAAGAGATTTGATAGAGGGAACCGTCCCGAACTTGTTTGACTGAGTCAACTCTTGCAACTAACTACCAAACTATATAATTGAAAATGCTCTGCAAATCTCGGGATTTCGCAAATTGAAAAGCATATTGCAACAACGCAATAAAATTCCTGTTATATACCTACTATTGTTATTCTTATTAAACTAATCCGAATTTCTGAATACAGAATGCATTTTTCCTGCAGAATGCACCGTGGAATGTGGAATCTTTGGAACGACGAAACATAAAGAAGATGATTTTTTTTTTATATCAAAGTTTCTCTTCTTTTGGTCTGTTTGTCTGTGTGTTTGTATGTGTATGTTGGTTTGTTTGTTTATTTGTACAATACCTCGCTTTGAGAAAATAGCGCCTTAAACTTTAAATTCCCAAAAATAGTGGAGATGCCTGCAGTACCAAGATCAACATTGAACATTATGTTCTTTAGCGCAAGATAAATGTGAAACGTATAACAAAAGGATAAAAGTTACAGAGGATATCAAGAAAAGACGGATAAAAGCTTTGACAATTTAGAAACAACGGAGAATCTAATGAAAAACAATAAGTGAACATTATTAGGTTCATACTTCATACCGTACAAAATACGGTAGAAGCTATTTAGGTTAGAGGACAAAGATATTTTGAGCTTCCTATCATTTTTGAACGACTGAAGAGTGAATCTTCAGGAAAATAACCGGTTCAATCTGGCAACACTGTACGAGTAAAGAACACGTCACTTTTTCACCAATTTTTTTTTTTAATACCTCGTCCCAGTAGTGCAGTTGTTAAAGCATTGGATTCATAAGCGAGGATTCATATACCTACTGCGGTTCGAATCCCAACAGTGACATAAAATAATTGAATCAAAGGAAGACTTTTTTTTAAATAATGATGAAATTCAAACAAATTTCAACCCTTTTTATTTATTTAACCACGCCAAAGCTTTACAAAACAAATACAAATTTTAAAAAGAAATATACTTATTTTCTTATTAATATTGATATTAAAATCATAGAAAGCTAGCTATAGTTTTTTCTTGCTTCTATCACGGGGCGCGCTTCCTTCTCGCTTTACATTCGATTTCGAACCAGGACCAGCTAACTTCAATTTGGCATCAGCAACGGGACTAGCTGGCTTCAATTTGGTATCAGAAAGACCAGCTAATTTTACTTTGGTATGAGATGATGGACTGGTTTTCGTAGCAGCGGGACTAGCTATCTTCCCTTTAGTACCAGCGGGACTAGCTATCTTCCCTTTGGTATCCGAGGTTGGTGTCCGCACAGACTTGGGTCTCTCCGAGGTTGGAGTGACTGGGGTGAGGTTGGTATTGGTACCCTTCTGGTGGCGGGTTGGGTGGATAACAGGTAGAGAGGTGGATAGTTTGCCCAGGTCCATGAGGTTGATCGCTAGATGAGGAGCACACTGGTCTACCAGCTTGGACATCTGGAATAGATAGACACTCAGTCAGGTGGTAGGTAGGTTGAATATATGAATGGCGAAGAGGCAGAAAAGACCAAGTCGGAAAAAAGAGTTTTAAGATAAATGGAGGCAAAGTTCCAAAGGAAATAGTGGTTTTGTTTTTGTTCTCATTTCAATACAACACTAATGTGAAGTCAGCAACCAATTAAAAAAATAATAAATACCTAAATACCTACCTGTGAATATAAATACCTGTGAAGAAGCAACCAATTAAAAAATAATAAATACCTAAATAGATCTTTTCTTGATCTTTCCGAAGATATAGGTACAATATGTACCTACTAAAAAAAGTCGATTTCTGGACTTGGTCCGCTCTGCCTCCTAACGTCCTAACCCATTTATTTATGTACCCTACTTATGTTCATTCTCGAAACCAGCTTTCCCCTGTCCTCTTTTCTTTACCTCTCTTAGGTGACTGACGTAACTTTCTCCTCTTGGTCATAATTTGATATTTCTGTCCCTTGACAGTTGACCCGGAAATAAAAGCATGTTGGTCTGTGCTTTACCTCTTCCAAGTTAATATTCTGAGTGGCTCTCCTAGTATGTATCCTGAGGGAGTTCATGGGAAATGGACGAAAATTCTGTTCTGTACCTACTTTGAACCAATGACCTCTGATCTAAAAGACCTCTGTCAGCACCACGGAGTTCTTGGTTTGGAAGCCGAGGCATTGTACTCCCCATCATACCTTCCTCGAATGAGTCCGACCCCTCCAGACGCGACTCGCTGTGAATCAAAACCAATAATCAACTGCTTTTTAGTCCGTCCTTCCTTTGTTAAATTACAATAGTATTAAATTAATAATAAAAGGTATAGGGACGGACTATTGCATTCGCTTCGGTGTCGTCTGTCTGTCTGACCCCATAGAAGGACTTACCAAACCTGGTCGACCTATATATCAAATTAAAGGTCTTTTTACCAAGAACGCGAGAGTGGTTGTGCAAATTTTGTCCAGAAAACCGTAAAGCCAAAAAATTAAAAAAACTGGTTTTGGGGGATTTTTTTCACATTTTCTCACACTATAATAAGCTCTGATCTTGAAATTTGTCGCGACAACTCAAAGCGAGAAAGTTTTAGATAACACTTCAGTCGATAATTTAAGACCGGTTGTAGCGTCACCTATGTTAAGCTAAGCCGAGCAAGGCCAATAAATGGATGGGTGCCCAAAATTTTCGAAGTCTGGCAGGGCCGTATTTATTAGGGCTCCACCTCGAACTTCATTTTTCTCCTTTACTGTATGCTAGACTTCGGAAATATTAAGCATACCTCATCTTTAAATCATAAAAATAAATAAATTGTACACAGACCTCTGTACAGTAAAGAAGTACCTACCTACCTCTTACGAGTCTTACGTAGGTACCTACCTATAGCAAGCAAATCTTGAATGTGATTTGTGAACGACTGTATATTCTTTGACTTGGATAAGGTATTATGAATAATTTATACCTATTGTACTTTACCTTACCTACAGTAAAGTCAATATGCAATATGAGTACAATGGTACATACCTACTATACCTAGTAGCATCAGTGGTGAACAGTAGGTAATACCTCGCTAATAGGGAGTGGAGATTTTTTTCAGATTTTGGTAAATATCAAAAGTTACATGATATTCTAATTGGTTCGTTGGAAAATGTAAGTTTTCTTATTAAAAAAGAAAGAAAAAACCATTTTTATACCTAAAGTCCTAAACCAAAAATAGTCACCATCAGCCTACTTGCAATATTTATTTGGCGTATTGCATACTGCATACTTACGAAATTCCTAGGCGTTCACATAAATTTGGAGATTTCAAAATCCATGATTTGTATGAATGCCTAGAAATTATTTGAGTATGCAATATGTCACAATCAAAATACTATACTAATTCCTGCATTTCCTGCACTATTTGTAGCTAGTTGCATTAAATGCAATGTTTGATACTTTCCTGGCCATATGAGTCCTGTAGTATGTAGGTAATGTAGTAATGTCCCTGGAGATTTCATAGCAATAATTTTCCAACTCATATTTCACTCCTAACATAGTAACTAGATACCGTGTTGTTCAATATAGGTCACATGTAGAATACAGGGTGGGATATGAGATATGAGTCATAAGATTTATAGAAATATAGATAGGGAGATTTTAAAATTCTCAAAGATTCTCTCTCTCTCCCTCTCTCTCTCTCAAAAGATTGTCACTTCATGAGTTCAAGTATTGTAGATATGAGTATAACCATTAACACCAATACCTACCTGTATCTGGGATGCAAATTTGTTTTTATAGGATGTTTGAAAAATTCTCTTTCAATCAGTTTCTCCAATGACGTTCACCTATATCGTCTATGAATGAAGTTGGCATTGTCTCATTATTCTTACACACCCTGTATGTACTTATCTCTCTTTTTCTCTTCTTTCTCTCTCATTTCTGAGAGCCACTTATCTTGCAATATTTACTACTTGGTACTTACTTGCTGCTTTACATATTTCCCATCAGTTACTCACTACACTACAGGTGCTGCTCTAACTTCACTCCTGCATTCTTAATTGACTTTTTATTTATTGCATATTTTTTTTTTTGGCTCCTTTTACCTCCCCCCCCCTTTTTTATTTTTTTTTTTTTTTTTTTTTTTTTTTTTTTTTTTTTTTTTTTTTTTTTTTTTTTTTTTGACAATGGGAATAATTTAAATTGGTATTGTAAATACGAGAAAGTTTTGTTATTGTGCTATCACTATCACATTGTCGATTCTGATTGTTGTTTTTCGAATCCGGCCCGGAGAGCCATAACTTCACCTCATAAATAGAATGATAGCTTTCACTGTAGTATTGTGGTCCTTCGGGCCGAATATGGACAAAAAAGGCCTCAGTTTCGTTACGCAATTTTCCTTCTTCTGAGGCTCGTTTCCCCTCTTTTGGCGTAATAGCGTCTATATATACTAAACCATAGGAAATCCGAGATGGTCCCCCGCGCCAAGCCATCGGAATCGGTTGCTCTTCCGCAAAAAATAATAATAATAATACAACATTTATTTGCGATTTGATATGTGAGTTCGCTAGCTTGAGGACCACAAACCCAGAGCCCCAGGTTCGACCCCCAGTCTATACTTACTGGCCTGGTTCCTGTATGAGAGGTACATTGAGTATGGTATCACAGGGCCGGTCTATACTTACTGGCCAGGTTCCTGTATGAGAGGTACATTGAGTATGGTATCGCAGGTCATTTTTTTCTTTTTTTTTTTTTTTTTTTCGACGTTGAAATACGAGAAAGTTTTTCATTGTGCTACCTATCACATTGTCGATTCTGATTGTTGTTTTTCGAATCCGGCCCGGAGGGCCATAACTTCACCTCATAAATAGAATGATAGCTTTCACTTTAGTATTGTGGTCCTTCGGGCCGAATATGGACAAAAAAGGCCTCGTTACGCAATTTTCCTTCTTCTGAGGCTCGTTTCCCCTCTTTTGGCGTAATAGCGTCTGTATACTAAACCATAGGAAATCCAATAGCGTCTGTATACCCCAACCGGTTGGTGAAACTGAACTTGAGCTGAACTGTTTGCATACAGTAGTGATCCTCAATGTCCCACACTCTCAGCTCCTGTTAGAAACAAAAGTACATATTAAGGACGAGGAGGCTATTCCAGTCATATTCCATAAAGAAATTATTACCCAACATTTCGCAACTCCGGAATCGCGACCGACCATGTAAAGATATAAGATAGGCATGTTGATCGCAAACATCCGAAACCAGATAAGCACCTAAAGCAAAAGTTATGAAGTGGTATTACAGAGAAAATCTCATGGACATTTGAGGAACTACAACAACATTGGGATTTGCTGGTGCATTTTAGGGGTATTTTATTTAGGTACCGGCCTGGTTCCTGTATGAGAGGTACATTGAGTATGGTATCACAGGGCCGGTCTATACTTACTGGCCAGGTTCCTGTATGAGAGGTACAATGAGTATGGTATCACAGGGCCGGTCTATACTTACTGGCCTGGTTCCTGTATGAGAGGTACATTGAGTATGGTATCACAGGGCCGGTCTATACTTACTGGCCAGGTTCCTGTATGAGAGGTACATTGAGTAATACTAGCTATCTTCCCTTTGGTATCCGAGGTTGGTGTCCGCACAGACTTGGGTCTCTCCGAGGTTGGAGTGACTGGGGTGAGGTTGGTATTGGTGCTCTCACTCTTCTCTCTCTCTCTCTCTCTCTCTCTCTCTCTCTCTCTCTCTCTCTCTCTCTCTCTCTCTCTTTACATTAGAACCCCCTCTTTTTCCTCCTCCTCCTCCTCTTCTTTCTCCTCCTCCTCCTTTTCCTCTTTCTCCTCTTCTTTCTCCTCCTCCTCCTCCTTTTCTTCTTTCTCCTCTTCTTTCTCCTCCTCCTGCTCCTCCTTTTCCTCTTTCTCCTCCTCCTTTTCCTCTTTCTCCTCCTCCTCCTTTTCCTCTTTCTCCTCTTCTTTCTCCTCCTCCTTTTCCTCTTTCTCCTCCTCCTCCTTTTCCTCCTCCTTCTTTTCTTCTTCCTCTTTCTTCTTTTACTTCTCCTCCTCCTAACTTTAGACCCTGATGGCATCCAAAGTTATTTCACTTCACAGTAGGAGCTGATGGCTTAAAAGCTGAAAGCTTCAAACAGAAAATAAACAAACACCATGTTGTCAGCCTCGAAAAAAAAATAAAATGACGTCTGAAAAATATTCAAACAAAAAGAGTTTGAGCTTTCCGCATCCCAACCAGCCCCAGTCTGATACGATCTTTTAGGAAAGGCCATTTTTTTTTCTTTTTTTACATACGAGTAGATGGTAGATAATTTTCTTCTCCTTTTTCTCATAGTTTTTACTTTCCTTATTTCTATCTTAAGGCTACACTCGTGTTCTACATTAGAGGAGTTTTCTGTTTTTCCACTTTTCTCACTCGATGTGTGTTTTTTCCTCAAGACTGGTAGGAATGTAGGTATGTACCTATACCTAAGATAAATTCGTACATTTTTCTGTACCTAAATACATACCCATACATAATATAATTTCCCACATCGGAATTCCCTTGAGTTCTCTTATTTACCAAACCCTCCACTATGTTTTCATTACAACCAAGATGTTTGTTTTGCGTAGGTATATATTGGTTCTTACAGCAGTCTTCACATATCTACCAAGGTATGTATGTATTTTCATAAAGTTTAATTGTTGATTTAGAGAGATGGACAGAGAGAGAGAGAGAGAGAGAGAGAGAGAGAGAGAGAAGAAAAGAGAGAGATTTAAAGTTCAAGTGTTGATTTAGAGAGCTGAGAAACAAAGAGAGAGAGAGATTTAAAGTTCAAGTGTTGATTTAGAGAGCTGAAGAAGAAACAAGGAAGAGAGAGAAAGAAAGAAAGAAAGAGAGAGAGAGATATCTTCCTACGTGCCTTCATTTAAGTTTATAATTAGGTACCTGTTTAAGTTTATAAGTTTATATGGTGTTGATTTAGATTCAAAGAGTAGAGAGAGACAGAGAGAAGAATTATTATTAGAAAGAACACTCCTTCCTTATTAACCTCACACAAAATAATATCTTGTGATTCAAACTCTAGGTATGTCTGTTTTTAACTGTTTAACTTTAGGTTGTGAACTATGTACTGTTAAGTTGTAAAGTCATATCAGATTTTTCTGAATCCCTTTTTCGCTGGGATTTCAGCCTTTCAGTTATCCTTACAAGGTTGAGTGCACCCTAAAATAACCAACAACACGTGTGATGTCCCAAACAGTCACCCATCCAGAACCCGTCATCCCGCCAGTGCTGATAGAAACAAGAATATAGTTTCAAGACCTGCATAAATAGATAGCAGTATAGGTATACGAATACATACATATTAGGTATTATTGCAAGCTAAAAGCAAAACATTACCGTGGACATGAATAACTACTTTGTTCCATTATTATTATTATTCATTAACTAAAAAAAAAAAATGCATTTCCCCATAATTTCACAATAGAACTCATTTACGTAGGTACATACATCGCGAAGCGCACCCCCTGCACAACCCCGCGAAGCCCCCGGGAGCGCGCAGCGCGACCGTAAACAAGGGAGCGCGAAGCGCGACCCCATTCACAAACCCGCGAATCCCCGGGAGCGCGCAGCGCGACCGTATACGCAACTCCGCGTAGCGAACACGCAAAGCCGCCGGGGGAAAAGCATTTTTTGCATCATTTCGAAATAAATCAAAATTATAAAAAATAAAAAAAGTAGAAAGTTATTTCTCTGTTGAAAATTAAAGGCATTTAAATATTTAACATTTAAATTTAAATTGCACTCAACAGAAAGGTCTCTGGAAGGGCAGAGAGCAAATATTTTGTATTACGGGTTGGAATGTGTAAAAGGCTAAAAGGTGCGGAAAAAAGGGTTGTGTAAATGGTTTACTGTGATGACAAAATTATTATTTATTACTCCTGATACAGGGTGTGTCAAAACTAGTGTAGATCACTGTAGATTTCAAAACACGGTACAGGTAGTACCTACTGTTCTGGTGACCTTATACCTACCTGTGAATTATATTTGAGTGTATGTAAATATAGTAGTGAATGTAAATCATTTTGATATGAGTAATAAAAAATACTGTAGGTTACTTGTAGCGAGGTCCATTGTGCATAATAATGTACTGTTGTTTGAATTCTCAGGATTGGTAGTAAACCAGCCCACCATCAGTAGACACTAAAAAAACCCCCCATCAGCAAAAAGTTATGAGTGATGTGATTATATCTGCCGCAATCAACCCAACCATTTTGCCGGCCATTCCGGTTTACTGAATTTTGATCAATAAAACACGGTACAGGTAGTACCTACTGTTCTGGTGACCTTATACCTACCTGTGAATTATATTTGAGTGTATGTAAATATAGTAGTGAAAGGAAATCAGTTTGATATGAGTAATAAAAAATACTGTAGGTTACTTGTAGCGAGGTCCATTATGCATAATAATGTACTGTTGTTTGAATTCTCAGGATTGGTAGTAAACCAGCCCACCATCAGTAGACACCAAAAAAACCCCCATCAGCAAAAAGTTATGAGTGATGTGATTATATCTGCCACAATCAACCCAACCATTTTGCCGGCCATTCCGGTTTACTGAATTTTGATCAATGTAAAGTCACTGATGTCTACAATGTAGATTCTACTTTGACACTGTAGACTTGCAATATTGCAAACATTGTGGAGCCAGGAATGTCACTCGTCACTCACTGGCACAGATTTATTTGGTTTTAAATTTGGCACTAATGTAAATGCAGCTCAGTACCTACTTGGAGTACCAGAATTCTGAATTTATTGTGAAGTGATTTGCAGAAATGACCAAGAACCAAAATGACCAAGAACCTTGGTCATTTTGTTTTGATTCCATCAAGTTTCAATCACCACTCTCCACATGATTGTTATAATAATGAGACCACAAACATGTCCTATACTTGTATGTATACTTAAATATCTGATAGATATAAGTCAGGATAGACTAAGTAAAGTGCTTTGTATAAGTTTGACAGGTTCTAGTGTTTATAGCTTAAGGTGTGGAAGTAGGGTCTCCAGATCAAATTTTTAAAAAGTAGGACATTTGGTTCCAAAAACCCCAAACCACGCAGATTTCTTATTATTAAAGAAATACGAGTAGGGTGTCGATGATTACAACAGGTGTCGGCCATTGGGGGTTTTACCCTACATAAATACCTGTGAACATAAATACCTGTGAAGAAGCAACCAATTAAAAAAATAA
Organism: Diaphorina citri; assembly: GCF_000475195.1. Taxonomy (NCBI): domain Eukaryota; kingdom Metazoa; phylum Arthropoda; class Insecta; order Hemiptera; family Psyllidae; genus Diaphorina; species Diaphorina citri. The sequence continues at coordinate 131,403 of NW_007378058.1, read as the reverse complement.
TAAATACCTAAATAGATCTTTCTTTTCATGATCTTTCCGAAGATATAGGTACAATATGTACCTACTAAAAAAAGTCGATTTTTGGACTTGGTCCGCTCTGCCTGTTAACCCATTTATTTACGTACCCTACTTATGTTCATTCTCGAAACCAGCTTTCCCCTGTCCTCTTTTCTTTACCTTTCTAAGATGACTGACGTAACTTTCTCCTCTTGGTCATAGTTTGATATTTCTGTCCCTTGACGGTTGACCCGGAAATAAAAACATGGTGGGTCTGTGCTTTACCTCTTCCAAGTTAATATTCTGAGTGGCTCTCCTAGTATGTATCCTGAGGGAGTTCATGGGAAAAGTAAGCCGAGGCATTGTACTCCCCATCATACCTTCCTCGAATGAGTCCGACCCCTCCAGACGCGACTCGCTGTGAATCAAAACCAATAATCAGCTGCTTTTTAGTCCGTCCTTCCTTTATTAAATTACAATAGTAATAAATTAATAATAAAAGGTATAGGGACGGACTATTGCATTCGCTTCGGTGTCGTCTGTCTGTCCGTCTGACCCCATAGAAGGACTTATCCAAACCTAGTCGACCTACATATATATCAAATTAAAGGTTTTTTTACCAGGAACACGAGAGTGGTTGTGCAAATTTTGTCCAGAAAACCATAAAGCCAAAAAATTAAAAAAACTGGTTTTTGGGGATTTTTTTCACATTTTCTCACACTATAATAAGCTCTGATCTTGAAATTTGTCGCGACGACCTATGAACTCAAAGCGAGAAAGTTTTAGAATGAGAGGTACATTGAGTATGGTATCACAGGGCCGGTCTATACTTACTGGCCAGGTTCCTGTATGAGAGGTACATTGAGTATGGTATCATATTTGTTCCACAGGGCCGGCACATGGACAGGTTTATCATAGGGGGGAGGGGGGGCCGGGTCTCTAATGGACCGAGGGGACACCTCTGTAATATCACGCCTGTTCAGTTTGACCATGGCCATCTGGTTTTTGCAAGCGATGAGGATGTGAGATCGATTCCATTCCTCACTGGAAAATGAGAAATTCATCACAAGGATATATTCATCCTATTTTTCTTCACATCAGAAATGTATTGGATTCTGTCAAACTAATGACGAAACTCAAACGTCTTCGCCCCGGACGATGACGAAACTCAAACGTCTTCGCCCCGGACGATGACGAAACTCAAACGTCTTCGCCCCGGACGAAAATTGAGCCCGCGATAGAGAGAGAGAGATATTTTACAGAGGGAGATATAACTACAGAGAGAGAGAGAGAGAGGTCTTATCTTCCCAAAATTGAAGAGAAAAGGACAGGATAGGAGAAAGCCAGCCGTTCCAAGAACGAAACTTATCTGGGTTCACTTACTTGTTCTCGTATTTCTCTCGTAGTGAGGTATATTCACTGAGTATTCTCTCGTTCTGTACGGTGGATGCAGTGGAGGATGGACTCTTAGGTTGTCTAAGATCAGGAGGTACTGCCTGGAGAGGACCTGGGTAGATGCATTGCTTCCCGAACTCACCCAACCGGTTGGTGAAACTGAACTTGAGCTGAACTGTTTGCATACAGTAGTGATCCTCAATGTCCCACACTCTCAGCTCCTGTTAGACACAAAAGTACATATTAAGGAGTAAGGACGAGGAGGCTATTCCAGTAATATTCCATAAAGAAATTATCACCCAACATTTCGCAACTCCGGAATCGCAACCGACCATGTAAAGATATAAGATAGGCATGTTGATCGCAAACATCCGAAACCAGATAAGCAACTAAAGCAAAAGTTATGAAGTGGTATTACAGAGAAAATCTCATGGAGATTTGAGGAACTACAACAACATTGGGATTTGCTGGTGCATATCTATAACCTATTTAATCTAAATTGTTTAGTTTTCAAGGTATTAAGGTACAATGGTTTGTTCTTTTTGTTTGTGAGAGTTAACGTTCTATTGTTGGTTTTTAATTTTAAGCTTTTAAGAGCAAACAGCTTTTGGTTCTGTTGACATCATCTCTTTTGAATACAAATTAGTTATGTATTAAATAAACTCTGTCTTCTCCGTTTTAATTACAAAAAGAAGAAACCCCTATTTGTAAAATTAGCAAAAAAGTTGCACTCGTTTTTTCGATTGCAAATATTTCAACGGGTTACATTCTGGTGTTCTCTTGTTGACCCAGCACCTAAATGGGAAGTATTGTGTCTCTTATTCTCGCCCATTTAATGAGAGGCATACTACGGGGATGGGCATGCTACAACACAGACCACATGTGTCTCTAAAGGTGAGAGGAAGAAGATTTTCCAACCTACCCCATCCAATGCTACACTGAGTACAATATTCCGAGACTTGAGTATCCTCACATCCTCCACCGCATACTTGTGTCCGAACAATGACGTCATGGGACATTTAGTGACCACAGGATTCCATAGGCGGACGATAGCATCAGCAGATCCTGTCACTAGGACCTGGAGATCTCGGTCCATATGAAAACACCGCACTCCCTGAACATGGAGATAAGGGATTTTTTTTAAAGGGGTTTGATAGAGGGAACTATAACTGCTAAGGTCTGCCACATAAAATAAATCGTAAAAAAAGTTCCGAAAGATACAAATTAGTTATGTATTAAATAAACTCTGTCTTCTCCGTTTTAATTACAAAAAGAAGAAACCCCTATTTGTAAAATTAGCAAAAAATTTGCACTCGTTTTTTCGATTGCAAATATTTCAACGGGTTACATTCTGGTGTTCCCGTGTTGACCCAGCACCTAAATGGGAAGTATTGTGTCTCTTATTCTCGCCCATCTAATGAGAGGCATACTACGGGGATGGGCATACTACGACACAGACCATGAGAGGAAGAAGATTTTCCAACCTACCCCATCCAATGCTACACTGAGTACAATATTCCGAGACTTGAGTATCCTCACATCCTCCACCGCATACTTGTGTCCGAACAATGACGTCATGGGACATTTAGTGACCACAGGATTCCATAGGCGGACGATAGCATCAGCAGATCCTGTCACTAGGACTTGGAGATCTCGGTCCATATGGAAACACCGCACTCCCTGAACATGGAGATAAGGGATTTTTTTTAAAGGGGTTTAATAGAGGGAACTATAACTGCTAAGGTCTGCCACATAAAATAAATCGTAAAAAAAGTTCCGAAAGCAAAGAGAGAAGGTATGTATGAAGAGAGAAGGAAGACAGGATAGAAGAAAGCCAGTCGTTCAGAGAACGAACCTTATCTCTTTAATATAAAATCCGTCCCGGGAGGGAATCGAACCCGCAACCTAGTGCTTACAAGGCAGACGCACTACTTGGAGGGCTGGCTGAGATGAGGGATAGAATAAAATGCGAGTAGCAGACCTGTGGGTATTCTGGATTTTACTGAAGAGGGGACCCAAGAATCCATACCTAATACAGTAAGAGTCCCATTTTATTGGTAAGCCCTATATGTGAGAAATGGTTTGAACCCGGTGTTGGAGGTCTTCCGATCTCCAACGATGTCCAGCATTCAACACAGGAGGACCAAAAAAAGGCCTGAAGAGGAGGTCGAGTCCCCGGCCCTACCTCTAAATACGCCATATGGCCGTCGCGTCGCGAGAAACAAAACTGTATTTATTGAAACTCTGCTTGTCACTTACCCGTGGTATATTGAAGACATACGGACCTCTACATTGATCCAGTCTTCTACTGACCAGGGAACTGGTAGCATCTCTACTGCAGGATAGTAGAGATGTAGTGGCTGAGAAGTACATCAGATGTCCTACCTCTGATTCATGGACCTTCTCATCTACCTTGATAGTGACGAACTCAGCTTGCTCTGATAATTCCTGAAAAGATAGGTGGATCTTTAACTACAGGTCTGCAAGCTCCTCCAAAATGTCCAAAACGTGATTTATCTACTTGGAGATTTAATATTTATGAAAGAATCCATAGCCCGTTGTTTCTTATCCGGCCCGAAGGAGCAATTTTTAATGGTGGACTTTGTACTAAAAAAAAAAAAAAATGCATTTCCAATAAAAAATAACTTCTCAACAAAAGTTGACAAACAATCCACTCACCTTCCAGAAGTACAGATTGGAACTGACAGAGTTAACTTCTCAACGAAAGTTGAAAAACAATTCACTCACCTTCCAGAAGTACAGATTGGAACTGACAGAGTTCTGTCGTGCAAACAAGGACCAGGTAGGATGTTTGAAGTTCATGATGGTAATATCTCCATGATCATCTCCTATGAATAACTTGGATGGAGATCCTACACAATACTTGAGCACCTCCGGACAGTCTGGAAATCCTGCAGATAGAAATGGACTTTATGGTGACTGGAAATCGTGATCTCCTCAGGTGATAAATCGTCGATTCATCACTTTCTCCCGTAGGTATCATTGAAAAGTGGTCAGCACAAGAAGAGGTTGTACATATCGACTAGAACTCCAGCCGATGAAATAACGTGTATTTCCCTTTCAATATGTGAGATGGTGGCGTGGTAAAGCTTGTATTAAACGATTGGAAATCCAATATGGTATCTTCTCTAACCTGACATGTCTAGGTTTGGGAGTTGGAGATCAGTTCTGAGCGAAAGGAAAATACACTTCTTCTTAATTTAGAGAAAGAGGGAGGCTCTTTCTCTAGGACCAGAGAGAGTAGAAAGACCAATAAGTCCAAACGCATGCTTTCCAAAAGGAGCCAGTAGAATCTTCTCAGAATCAAGCTATAAAAAGACTACAAAGAGTTCATTGGTGTGAGTTTGAATTAATTATTCAGACAATTAATAATTTAAACGGGGAGAAACTTTCCCCATAATCTGGCTTATGAAAAGTAAGCATTAATCTAATTACACTGTACACAATCTAATTACAATAATTATACAGAGTGGGGGAAGGTTTTGCAGATAGGGTAGGGATGTGTTGGTGTAGCGGTAGATGAGTATGAAATAATTATTTATCTAGGGGACTGAGGGGATTGGGAGAGAGGAGAGATTAAGTTTCGCATGTCCATTATTTGTCCAGCATGAAATATTTACACGCGATCATTATAATAACATTGTGGAGAGGATAATTGGACCTATGTAGATATTTGGAAATTCCGACAGCTTTCCTATTCGAACCTATTGGGGACATCTTGTTTTGTGTAGGACTGTGTATACCTACACATTATTAATGAATAGGTAAACACACACGAGTATGATTGACATTTGAATGTAATAAGCTTAACCCAAAAGATGGGTTAAGCTTATATGAATCTACATGAGTGACCATTGAATGTACCTACCTAGAGTTTTATTCATTGATAGGTCAAACGTTTTTTGCAGAGCAGGCCCAGGGAAATCAGGGCGGATGGCTTAGGAAAAAAATGGCAACCCTCATTACTTTAGGTAGTAGATACCTAATAGATAATAGATAGAAAGTAAAAATAAAAATAGGAAGAGATTTACCTGAGACAAGAAAGGTGGGTGCATGATCAATACCCGACACATCATAGAAGTGTAGACTCCTGTTGGAAGCGGCCACACATAGATACAACGCATCAGGTAGGTACACCGCATCCGTTACCCAAGACGTGGCCTTCTTACTTTCTTCCTGGCCTCCACCTACACCCAGAGGTATCTGATAGGTGAGCAGGAGGTTCAAACGGCCATCATACACACCGGCGTGGCCAAACTTGGAGATCATGGTGTAGCAGAATGTGGAGGTGGCCTCCATCTGAACCACTTTCACTATCACCTCCCTCTGGAAAATGAAATCGGCGAGAAGGAGATTTTCAGAAGCTGCTGTGTCGCCAGTCACCCATTCCGTGAGCAAACTTTATCTCTTCAATGCCCGTTCCCATGTCTTTCTGTGTCGTGTGTAGTGGGAACACTCTCATTTAAATTACATTGCATAACAAGGACAGCCCTTTAACATAAAGTTCGCCCCAGACGCGGGAATTTAACCAGCGACCTAGCGCTTACAAGGCAATCGCGCTACCTTCCACACTAACTAGACTGGGTAGTACTTACCTTACAGAACGTCATGGTGTGTATTTGAACCTGATCCTCAGGGACAGGTTTCCATTCAGTCTCCTCTACATTCTGTCTGGCCATTCTCTCCATGATACAGTCCAATACCTGCTCCCACCAAATCACGTGACGGTACTCTGCCACATTGTCTGCACTCAGATGATCAAACAGCTCCTCTGCAGAATGAGTGTACGCAGGACTTCCTGAGGGAAAATGAGATAACAAGGACTTCATAGGGATATAACGGACTCGTAAAGTCTGGGAACACGACCTCCTTGGTGTAATTTCCCGAAGTGAAAGAAAAGATCAGTGTTTAGGTGGAAGAGGACCTTCCAGGAAAACCTTGCAACTTAAAAAAAGTCGCGATATTAGTGTAGAAGAAAAAAAAATACAAGTCGTCGAGTGAATCTCTTAAAATATTATAGATATGTACTGACGGTTCACCCTCTTGAAATTGTAGACATTACGAAACACTCTTTATGAGATATGTTGGATCGTGTTATATGTGTATGAAAACGAATCTAATATAGTTACTAGGTAACCGCTACTTCCAGAGTGCTTGAAGATAGAGTCTCACCTATCACTTTCGTAATGGACTCGACAAACTCTTGTTTGGTCAGGGGTAGTCCACAGTACAGTGGCTGGTTAGCGAACGTGGTTGACAATGTGGAGGTTGGCTCTTCGATTCCAAACTGTTTTCTCAGTTCCCACAAGTCATCCGAATCCAATCTGTCCAATAGATCAACCTCCAAACTGGTATCTGCCAGGGTTCCGAAACTGGAAAATATCAAACCGAAAGCGTTACTCGGTTACTCCTACTTCCAGTCTCTATGTATGTACCTATTATTTGTATGTAAGGAGGTAGTTTTACTCCAACTAAACCAGGGTTGTCCAACCTTAGGGCACCCGAGGGCCGCAAGAGACCAAGGTAGAGAGTTGGCGGGCCACAAAAACTCAACTCACGGGGGGGGGGGGGGGGTGGCCTGGTGTAATGTAATTATAATATAATTTTATTTTATTATGAAAACTTACCACATGATGACATTAGTGCGATTTATAAATTTGAAAATTTTCATGCATTAATTATTTTATTTAGTATATATATTTACTGTTATTTCTCATTTTCAAACCCGCGGGCCGCGGGTTGGACAAGCCTGAACTAAACTTATATAAAGTCTCTAATTAAGTCTCTATTTGTACCTATGTAGGTAAGGAGGAAGTATTCCCGCCAAACACGTTCAGACGGTCTGACAGACCTTATTTATGTATGTGAGACCGCGGTTTGTCAGGCGGCCTGAGCGTGAATAGCTGGTTGGTTGGCCCTTTACTATTACTATGTACCTACTTCGTATGCTCACTTATCTAACTATTTATTTACATGTTGCCTAGCAACCGAAGCAATAGCAACGCTATCCCCCGATGTGACGTTACCTAAACTAAACAAAGGCTAAAGTTCTTCATGCTAGTTATGTTTACTCGAATAATATGTGTATTCAACTGGCAACAATGTATCTACACCCTCGTCACCCTCCATTGAAATGGTTGAAATTTCAAACAAATATTATGTTACCTACCTAACCTACTAGAAAATAGAAAGTAAAAAAAAAAAAAAACAGATAGGTACCTCCTATAATGTATTTTTTGAGCTCTCATTTTTCCTTGGGTCTGCAACCAAAATGTTTTTAAGCATGCTTCAACTTGAAACACGAACCGCGAAAATTTTTAAATCCGCGCGTAAATCACAAATTTTGCACAATCCACTCAATTTAAACCTCCTTGATTTTTTTCCTCTTTGGAAGACACTTCACACGATGCGTGAACACCTCCCCACACGCTTCAGAAAAAGTGACGAAGCAACGAAGCTACTTTCTCGCGAGATATGTCTTCTAAAATATGGCTAAATTTTGTGATTTCTTCAATTTTATCTTCTCCTGTTATTTCTAATTAATTGCATTAAATTACGTTGAAAATTGTCATTTAAAGGTGATTTCTTCATATTTTTAATTTCGATGACATGGTGATATTGATAGATTGAAAAATCTTTTGAACGTGTAGAGTTCTCCTAATGTACTTCCTCTTTGGAATTTCCAGATGTTTCTATTTCTAATTAATTGCATTAAATTACGTTGAAAATTGTCATTTAAAGGTGATTTCTTCATATTTTTAATTTCGATGACATGGTGATAGATTGAAAAATCTTTTGAACGTGTAGAGTTCTCCTAATGTACTTCCTCTTTGGAATTTCCAGATGTTTCTAGAACTTTTTCGAAAATTTTCTTCGATTTCTGAAGTGATAGTGAAGTACCTACTACCTAATGAAGTTTGCTGGAATCTCATGTATTTTCTGGTTGAGAAAGAAAACTAATTATTAGGTAAGTACCTACGAAAAACGAAATTTTACTTCAAATTCTTCAAAAGTTGTGAGGTCTTGAGATTCTTGAGAAACAGAAAATAAAATTTATAAAAATTAAAATTACAAGTCAAAAATAAACAAAGAATTTACGGTGGGAAAGGGACGTTTTATGAAAACTAAAATCCCATCCCCCTACTGTTGTCATGGGATTTTTCTCGAAAAATCTCGTCCTCAACACGCTCCCCTGTGCTAGATCCTGTTTCTAGAACTTTTTCGAAAATTTTCTTCGATTTCTGAACTGAAGTGATAGTGAAGTACCTACTACCTAATGAAGTTTGCTGGAATCTCATGTATTTTCTGCAATCATGTATTTCCCTTTCAATATGTGAGATGGTGGCGTGGTAAAGCTTGTATTAAACGATTGGAAATCCAATATGGTATCTTCTCTAACCTGGCATGTCTAGGTTTGGGAGTTGGAGATCAGTTCTGAGCGAAAGGAAAATACACTTCTATTTAATTTAGAGAAAGAGAGAGGCTCTTTCTCTAGGACCAGAGAGAGTAGAAAGACCAATAAGTCCAACCGCATGCTTTCCCAAAGGAGGCAGTAGCATCTTCTCAGAATCAAGCTATAAAGACTACAAAGAGTTCACATTGGTGTGGGTTTGAGAATTAATTATTCAGACAATTAATAATTTAAAAAGGGGATAAACTTTTTTTAATCCTTCCCCATAATCTGGCTTATGAAAAGTAAGCATTAATCTAATTACACTGTACACAATCTAATTACAATAATTATACAGAGTGGGAGAAGGTTTTGCAGATAGGGTAGGGATGTGTTTCATGTGTTGGTGTAGCGGTAGTTGAGTATTAAATAATTATTTATCTAGGCTAGGGGACTGAGGGGATTGGGAGGTTGGGGAGATTAAGTTTCGCATGTCCATTATTTGTTCAGCATGAAATATTTACACGCGATCATTATAATAACATTGTGGGGAGGATAATTGACCCTTGATATTTGGAAATTCCGACAGCTTTCCTATTCGAACCTATTGGGGACATCTTGTTTTGCGTAGGACTGTGTATACCTACACATTATTAATGAATAGGTAAACACACACGAGTATGTAGCTTATGATTGACATTTGAATGTAATAAGCTTAACCCACAAAAGATGGGTTAAGCTTTTACGAATCTACATGAGTGACCATTGAATGTACCTACCTAGAGTTTCATTCATTGATAGGTCAAACGTTTTTTGCAGAGCAGGCCCAGGGAAATCAGGGCGGATGGCTTAGGAAAAAATGGCAACCCTCATTACTTTAGGTAGTGCATACCTAATAGATAATAGGTAGAAAGTCAAAATAAAAATAGGAAGAGATTTACCTGACACAAGAAAGGTGGGTGCATGATCAATACCCGACACATCATAGAAGTGTAGACTCCTGTTGGAAGCGGCCACACATAGATACAACGCATCAGGTAGGTACACCGCATCCGTTACCCAAGACGTGGCCTTCTTACTTTCTTCCTGGCCTCCACCTACACCCAGAGGTATCTGATAGGTGAGCAGGAGGTTCAAACGGCCATCATATACACCGGCGTGGCCAAACTTGGAGATCATGGTGTAGCAGAATGTGGAGGTGGCCTCCATCTGAACCACTTTCACTATCACCTCCCTCTGGAAAATGAAATCGGCGAGAAGGAGATTTTCAGAAGCTGCTGTGTCGCCAGTCACCCATTCCGTGAGCACTTGGAGATCATGGTGTAGCAGAATGTGGAGGTGGCCTCCATCTGAACCACTTTCACTATCACCTCCCTCTGGAAAATGAAATCGGCAAGGATCGAGATTTTCAGAAGCTGCTGTGTCGCCAGTCACCCATTCCGTGAGCAAACTTCAGAAGCTGCTGTGTCGTCGCCAGCAGAGAACACTGCATTTGCCTTACTTAAGTTACACACGATCGTTCTTCTTCACATTCCGATGAAAGTTAACATTTTTACTGGTTTTGTTGATGTTTCATGAATACGAATGTCCATCATGCCCGTTCCCATGTCTTTCTGTGTCGTGTGTAGTGGGAACACTCTCATTTAAATTACATTGCATAACAAGGACAGCCCTTTAACATGAAGTTCGCCACGGACGGGAATTAAACCAGCGACCTAGCGCTTACAAGGCAATCGCGCTACCTTCCACACTAACTAGACTGGGTAGTACTTACCTTACAGAACGTCATGGTGTGTATTTGAACCTGATCCTCAGGGACAGGTTTCCATTCAGTCTCCTCTACATTCTGTCTGGCCATTCTCTCCATGATACAGTCCAATACCTGCTCCCACCAAATCACGTGACGGTACTCTGCCACATTGTCTGCACTCAGATGATCAAACAGCTCCTCTGCAGAATGAGTGTACGCAGGACTTCCTGAGGGAAAATGAGATAACAAGGACTTCATAGGGATATAACGGACTCGTAAAGTCTGGGAACACGACCTCCTTGGTGTAATTTCCCGAAGTGAAAGAAAAGATCAGTGTTTAGGTGGAAGAGGACCTTCCAGGAAAACCTTGCAACTTAAAAAAAGTCGCGATATTAGTGTAGAAGAAAAAAAAATACAAGTCGTCGAGTGAATCTCTTAAAATATTATAGATATGTACTGACGGTTCACCCTCTTGAAATTGTAGACATTACGAAACACTCTTTATGAGATATGTTGGATCGTGTTATATGTGTATGAAAACGAATCTAATATAGTTACTAGGTAACCGCTACTTCCAGAGTGCTTGAAGATAGAGTCTCACCTATCACTTTCGTAATGGACTCGACAAACTCTTGTTTGGTCAGGGGTAGTCCACAGTACAGTGGCTGGTTAGCGAACGTGGTTGACAATGTGGAGGTTGGCTCTTCGATTCCAAACTGTTTTCTCAGCTCCCACAAGTCATCCGAATCCAATCTGTCCAATAGATCAACCTCCAAACTGGTATCTGCCAGGGTTCCGAAACTGGAAAATATCAAACCGAAAGCGTTACTCGGTTACTCCTACTTCCAGTCTCTATGTATGTACCTATTATTTGTATGTAAGGAGGTAGTTTTACTCCACCGAATCCAATCTGTCCAATAGATCAACCTCCAAACTGGTATCTGCCAGGGTTCCGAAACTGGAAAATATCAAACCGAAAGCGTTACTTATACGCGGTCAAACTTTCTTGACTTGGCGGGGCGGAGCGCTACCGCGCTCCTTAATATACTCCTACTTCCAGTCTATATGTATGTATGTAGCTATTATTTTTATGTAAGGAGGTAGTTTTACTCCAACTAAACTTATATAAAGTCTCTAATTAAGTATGTATTTGTACCTATGTAAGGAGGTAGTTACTTATTCCCGCCACACACGTTCAGACCGCCTGACAGACCTTATGTATGTGAGACCGCGGTTTGTCAGGCGGTCTGAGCGTTAATAGCTGGTTGGTTGGCCCTTTACTATTACTATGTACCTACCTACTTCGTATGCTCATTACAGGTTTCCATTCAGTCTCCTCTACATTCTGTCTGGCCATTCTCTCCATGATACAGTCCAATACCTGCTCCCACCAAATCACGTGACGATACTCTGCCACATTGTCAGCACTCAGATGATCAAACAGTTCCTCTGCAGAATGAGTGTAGGCGGGACTTCCTGGGGGGAATGGGATAACAAGGACTTCATAGGGATATAACGGACTCGTAAAGTCTGGGAACACGACCTCCTTGGTATAATTTCCCGAAGTGAAAGAAAAGATCAGTGTTTAGGTGGAAGAGGACCTTCCAGGAAAACCTTGCAACTTGAAAAGAAAAAAAAGTCGCCATATTAGTGTAGAAGAAAAAAAATACAAGTCGTCGAGTGAATCTCTTAAAATTATAGATATGTACTGACGGCCTGACGGTTCACCCTCTTGAAATTGTATAGGCATTACGAAACACTCTTTATGAGATACCTATTGTTGGATCGTGTTATTTATGTATGAAAACGAATCTAATATACCTAGTTACTAGGTAACCGCTACTTCCAGACTGCTTGAAGATAGAGTCTTTTCTGAAGTGATAGTGAAGTACCTACTACCTAATGAAGTTTGCTGGAATCTCATGTATTTTCTGCAATCAGTATCATTTATCATTTCGTTATCAATCTTTGCGATATCTTGTGAAACGCGACCAATTTCGTGAGTGATTACCGTTATTCAGTGCTTTTATTTTTCAGCAATTAACATTTGGATTGAATACAAGTTTCCTAGCAATATATTTGTGGTAAGTTCATTCAAAGTTGTATGGACTCTTAGCATGATAGGTATCTTCCCTTATCCAACAAGAAATTTTCAGAAACCACTGCGAGTGCGTATTTTAGTTCTAGTAATTTCCAGGTATCTTCATGATAAAAGGAAAAAGAATTCACATTTCTGCACTCTTCTAGTCATTCTTCTGCTTGATATTAAACTTTGATCAAATTAAAGTAAGTAGGATGATTCACTGGACACAAACACCATACCTAATACTTTTCTTACCTATTATGGTGTTTGTTTCTAGCCAATAATTTCATAGGTAAATTCATATTTTGTTTGGCAAATTTCTGTATAAAATCGGTTTCATTAAACTTTGAAAACGGGATACCATGTCAAGTACTAATTAATACTAAAATAAGAAGAAAATAAGTCTACTTGACTAAATAAAACGAATTTATTGATTTTTCTTTTTTTCTTTCATTGCATTTGCAATTTTTCAAGGTAACCCCTGTTTTTCCCCGCTTTGGTGAACTCTGATTGGTTAAGAATTTTCTAGACTTTACTAGGTCACTGGGACTTTTCTACACACATTACTCGGATCTTTGGGAGCATTCTGATGGATGCTTCCCCAAGCCTAGGTGAGACCTATAAAATGAGTAGCTTTGAAATAATTAAGTCAGTCTTGCGATGGTTCTTTGTGCGATTTAGACCTGTGATTGTTTCGAAAGCGATTTGTGTGCGTTTAGTCCCGTGATTTAGTGAGCGATTTTGTACTTGTTAAGTAATTGGACTTTTAGTAATTGGACATTGAACTTTGTAATTGTGTTTATTCAGTCATTTAGGCAATTAAAGTGTTACTTTTCTTTTCCGAAACAATTCTAACCTTTTTAGATATCCTTTTGCGAACCCCCAAACGCGCAACAATATGTACCACCCACCTCACGGAGGCTTCTACATTGAAGATTCGAAGGTATGTATGAAGAGAGAAGGAAGACAGGATAGAAGAAAGCCAGTCGTTCAGAGAACGAACCTTATCTCTTTAATATAAAATCCGCCCCGGGAGGGAATCGAACCCGCAACCTAGTGCTTACAAGGCAGACGCACTACTTGGAGGGCTGGCTGAGATGGGGGATAGAATAAAATGCGAGTATCAGACCCGTAGGTATTCTGGATTTTACTGAAGAGGGGACCCAAGAATCCATACCCAATACAGTAAGAGTCCCATTTTATTGGTGGGCCCTATATGTGAGAAATGGTTTGAACCCATGGTGGACACGATGGATGTCCCTTCGGTGTTGGAGGTCTTCTGGTCTCGAACGATGTCCAGCATTCAACACAGGACCAAAAACAGGCCTGAAGAGGAGGTCGAGTCCCCGGCCCTACCTCTAAATACGCCATACGGCCGTCGCGTCGCGAGAAACAAAACTGTATTTATTGAAACTCTGCTTGTCACTTACCCGAGGTATATTGAAGACATACGGACCTCTACACTGATCCAGTCTTCTACTGACCAGGGAACTGGTAGCATCTCTACTGCAGGATAGTAGAGATGTAGTGGCTGAGAAGTACATCAGATGTCCTACCTCTGATTCATGGACCTTCTCATCTACCTTGATAGTGACGAACTCAGCTTGCTCTGATAATTCCTGAAAAGATAGGTGGATCTTTGACTACAGGTCTGCAAGCTCCTCCAAAATGTCCAAAACGTGATTTATCTACTTGGAGATTTAATATATATGAAAGAATCCATAGCCCGTTGTTTCTTATCCGGCCCGAAGGAGCAATTTTTAATGGTGGAGATATGTTGGAACATGTTGACTCTTTTCCATCAATAAATTTGTTTATTTACTTAGTCAAGTGAATACTTATTCTCTTATTTTAGTATCGGTTTCATTAGAAATAAATAGCCAGCCTAGTTAGCTTAGTTAGTAGTGCGTCTGTGTTGTAAGTGCTAGGCTGTGGGTTCAATTTCCACCCTGGGTGGATTTTATCATGGTGGGATAATCTCTGTTCTTGGAATGGCTGGCTTTCTCCTAGCCTGTCTTCCTCTATTTGCTTTCGGGACGATAAGACCTTAGCAGTTACAGCTCCCTCTACCCAACCTCTTAAAAAAATAAATAAATAAAGGGCTTGTTCAGTGAATGAGACATTAAAATTCACCCACCAACATTGAAATAGAGGGCCTTATCACTTTTATACTAGTGATTCTGTAAAATTCAAATAAATCATGCAGAACTGACTCTGAAAAGGCCCCTAAAAAGCTTTTGAAAGCTGAATTGAGTCTGAAATATATCTAATTTAAAATCTCAAAATCCATATATCTATTTGTTTCTATTATTTGACATGAAAAAGGATATGAAGTCCGGAAACTTATCGCAAATCGCAAAAAATTAATTAATATTCACCCGCGAAAATTTTGTGCGTTTCAAAATTCGAAAATTTCAAACGAAGATTTCTCCTCTTAGGAAGCCTCAAATGAAATTTTAAGCATTACTATTGAAATCAGCGTGTTTCGAACTTCCTTTATCAGCGAAGAAAAAAAAAAAAGTGGTTGAGCCCCATTCTTGAATGATAATTAAATTCTTTCACTAGAAGTAGAAAATGAAAACTATTATTGACATAAGAAATTCACCTCGATGTTTTTACTCCTCACTGTGTGGTGTGTCGTATAGAGTGTTGATATTCCATTGAGGTCAAGGTCGGGTTAACATACAGGGTGGCCAACATCTCAATACATCGTTCAGTGCTTTTCTCTACTCCAATATTTTTCTATTGATTCACCCAGGTGTCGCCATCGATGTATCGTACGACTGTCAAATCGTTCGTTTTACGTTTTGATAAAGCAAATGGGTTTTCTTTCTTCGAAGGAAACTCGATTTAAAAGTTGTCACCCAGTTGATGTCCATCCTGTATGTTTTATATTTCATGCTAAATAATAATAATGATAATGAGTCTAAAAATGAACTTAGTACCGGCGCCCGGGTCATGGAAATTGACGAAGATTTCTAGTCGGGGGGCACTTGGTATATTTTGTGAAGGTACATTGCTCCGTCCATACGATAGGATAGGGTGAGAAATAAGAGCTAGGTTTTCAGCACAATGCATCCCCTTGATAATTAGTTTTCTATTTACATTACCTCCTTTTTTTTTTTTTTTTTTTTTTTTTTTTTAAGTAGTTCATAATGTTTTTATTCTGAGTTATTTCAAAACTTGCTTACTTAAGTAGGTAAGATTTAACATCATGTTTAACATGCATCATGCATAGAAAAGAAACTTTAGAAAAGAATGGTAGAGAAATGTTTTACTGAGGAAATATTGTGATAATTCCATGTTATTTTATCATAATGTGAGGAAGCACAAGAGATAACGTAATCTCCATCATTCAGATGAAGTTTTATGTCTCATTATATTGGCATTTACTTAAGAAACAACAGCACCTATCCATTTTTTTTTTTTTTTTTTTATTTTTTTTAATGACTCGTTTGAAATCTAGGTGAAATTGTCTACAGCTCTAGTTATTTTTAACCAGATAAAATTTTAATAAATCTAGAGTTCAATGAAAACAGTGAAGAAATTCCTGAAAGTACAAAACTTATGTAGTGCCCAAAAATTGAGTTTCATGTTCAGGCACTGTTACTTTTATGCACCAAACACCATCATCATAGGGCAAAAGACACATAAGAAATACTCTCTCTGAAAGTCTGAAAAGTTCAATGGTTGTCAGGCTGTATTGTTTGTTAAGCACTGATAAACAAAGTTGTTGAGGATTGTCATCTCATACTAAATAAGACAACACCATACATGGCTTTGTTCTGCTCATGAGATTTATCAAGTCTTGACATTGGAGTGGTTACTGCAGACTATTATATCCTTACTACTTTATTAAACTCTAAGTAGTTTGTTTTTCGGTTTCGTTTTGTTTGTCTTTACTTAGATGTTGTTTTCCCCCCTTTCTGAACCAAGGGGAAAAAGAGTACCAGGAGATTATGTATCATTGATCCATAAGGGTACTGAAAGAAGTTGGCCAGCAATCACTCACCTACTTCAGCGCTATCGAAAATTCCGAGACGGAATCTAGAAATTCACTAACTGAAAGTGTTCTGAGCACTTTCCTTAAACAACTATTACCTATTTACAAAACCTTGACTTTCGATAGACCCCGTCTTCCTGAGTGTTAACTTTGTTTTGTTTTGTGTTGTGTTTTATATGTTACAGGCCCAGTTAACATCATGGGTAAAAACTACTACGCTATCCTTGGTCTGAACAAGGGGGCTTCAGACGATGAAATCAAGAAAGCATACAGGAAACTCGCCCTCAAATATCATCCAGATAAAAACAAATCACGGGAAGCCGAGGAGAAATTCAAAGAAGTAGCGGAAGCATACGAGGTGTTGAGTGATAAGAAGAAGAGAGATCTGTATGATAGGTATGGAGAGGATGGTCTCAAGTCAGGAGGACCAGGGTTGCACACAGGTGGTACAGAAAACTTCACTTCGTTCCATGGTGACCCCCGTGCTACATTCGCTCAGTTCTTTGGTTCCAGTTCTCCATTCGGTGCATTCTTCGAGTTCCCAGGGAGTGGAGGTAGAGGAGGTCCTGGGTTCCAGTTTGGTATGGATGAAGATATGGATACGGATGATATCTTCTCGATGGGGGGACCACGTGCTGGGGGACCAGGGGGGGGTGCATTCCGGTCTCAGAGCTTCAACATCCACGGTAGTCCTAACAGAGCCAAGGATAAAGTACAGGACAATGCTATTGAACATGACCTGTATGTCACACTAGAAGATATTGTACGCGGCTGCACCAAGAAAATGAAAATCTCGCGGAAAGTACTCCAACCAGACGGCACGAGTAAGAAAGAAGACAAAGTATTAACGATCAATGTGAAACCTGGCTGGAAAGCAGGAACGAAGATCACGTTCCAGAAGGAAGGAGACCAAGGCAAGAATAAAATCCCCGCGGATATCGTGTTTATTATTCGGGATAAACCTCATCCATTGTTCAAGAGAGAAGGAAGTGATCTGAGATACACTGCCAAAGTCAGCTTGAGAGAGGTGAGTCACCCTACACTACCCACTACTCTCAGTATATTATAACTATAACCCTAGGCACTTGATTTTAATTTAACATTCAATCACTGGTCACATTCTTTGCATGATATTCTCCATTTATTCCTACATACTTATTGCATTGATCCAAACTTGATCCTACAATCCAAGGTCTACTAAGGGGGAAAATAAGGAAATATTTGTTCACTTCTTGTAAACAAAAATATATTGATGAATGAAGAAGTCCTCTATGAAGTTAAACTGTTAGCAACATGGGGATTCTGAACTTAGGGAATAGACCAAAGAGGAACTCCTTTATTTATTTCTATAACGCAGAGAAAGGATTTTAAGACTTCAGCACTCATCAGATTCAGACTAACCAACTTTCCCCCTGTATGTTTCAGGCACTCACCGGTTGTGTCCTCACCGTTCCCACTCTCACCGGTGAGAAGGTCAACCTGAACTTGAAGAACGAAATCATCAAGACAAACACAGTGAAGAAAATCCCCGGCCAGGGTCTACCGTTCCCTAAGGAACCGCAGAAGAAGGGTGATCTCCTGGTGTCATTTGATATCAAATTCCCCGACACCCTCAGTCAACAGACAAAAGACATTCTGTATGATCTGTTACCTTAAGAACAACGCTGCGCTGTGAGTTTTATATCTGTTTGTGTTGAGGACAACCCGGAATATATTTGGGAAGACGAGGAGGCGCAGAAAATGAAGGAGATAAGGATTGTCAACAGACAAAAGACATTCTGTATGATCTGTTACCTTAAGAACAACGCTGCGCTGTGAGTTTTATATCTGTTTGTGTTGAGGACAACGCCTGAGTGACCCGGAATATATTTGGGAAGACGAGGAGGCGCAGAAAATGAAGGAGATAAGGATTCACTGAACATCGTGTCGTGGCGTTTTAAACGTTGGCGATCATTTGGGAAGATTTGCTGTGAGTTTTGAACTATTTTTTACTTCCTTTTTTCGTTTGAGATGAAGAGTAAGGTCCAAGTTTTGGAGGATGATTAAACTAGTTTTAATTCAATCAACTGCTGGGTTTGAACTGGTAATCCTCGGCTTCAAGTGAAAGGCCTCGCATCCTAATCAGCAGTTGGACTGCACTTGTTCAGGAAAGCATCAAATTCGCCATGGACCTTTCAGTAGGACCATGGTAATTTGGTAATCTCCTGAAGAACCTCAGTTTGACGTTAGGTTAGATTTGGGAACGCGAGTAGTGAGATATGTTTGTCTGTATATAACTTCCTCTATGTTTAGATACTAGGAATACTAGGGGGTGTGTTAGGGACTAAGTTCGGGATTCATGCTAACCGGAATCTATTACTCGAAGCATTCCGCACTGAAAACAAGCTGCGGAGTGCTGCCTGGAATAGGTCCCCATAGTTCCTTGAAGCTACTTTGCACATAATGTTTTCCCTTAGGTACTTGACTATTTCTCTATGTACAAACTAGCTTGTTGGAACAGACCTATATGTCAATATGTCGTTAAGTATTTTAGATACTGAGTGCATAAACCATGCAGAATACTGGAAAATTTACCTTCTATACGTGCACATAATGTTTTCCCTTAGGTACTTGACTATTTCTCTATGTACAAACTAGCTTGTTGGAACAGACCTATATGTCAATATGTCGTTGTATTTTAGATACTGAGTGCATAAACCATGCAGAATACTGGAAAATTTACCTTCTATACGTTTTTTTTTTTTTTCTTCAAGGTTGGGTGTTGATCTGTTTCAGCAATCGAGAACTTTAATATTGTTTATATTAGCAATATGTATCCGTAGTTTTTTACTCTTTTCGCTTTAACTTGTGAGGAAAAGTCAGTTGTAAGGTTTAGCTTAGGATTGGAGAGGAGGCACATTTGATTTAGTCAGAAAATGTTGTCCCTAGATGATTTAGTTTTAGGATAATGGGGTTTACAATGTTAACATCCATCGAGTTTTGAAGAGGGTTATTAGTCTTGGTTGCTGGTCAGGAGGGATGCCTTCCTTGTCTTGGATCTTGGCTTTTACATTTTCAATAGTGTCAGATGGTTCAACTTCTAGGGTGATGGTTTTTCCAGTCAAAGTCTTCACGAAGATTTGCATACCACCACGGAGACGTAAGACCAAGTGAAGGGTAGATTCTTTCTGGATGTTGTAATCAGACAGGGTACGTCCGTCTTCCAACTGCTTTCCAGCGAAAATGAGACGTTGCTGGTCAGGAGGGATACCTTCCTTGTCTTGGATCTTGGCTTTTACGTTTTCAATAGTGTCAGATGGTTCAACTTCTAGGGTGATGGTTTTTCCAGTGAGAGTTTTGACGAAGTCTGTTTCAGCAATCGAGAACTTTAATATTGTTTATATTAGCAATATGTATCCGTAGTTTTTTACTCTTTTCGCTTTAACTTGTGAGGCAAAATCAGTTGTAAGTTGTAAGGTTTAGCTTAGGATTGGAGAGGAGGCACATTTGATTTAGTCAGAAAATGTTGTCCCTAGATGATTTAGTTTTAGGATAATAGGGTTTACAATGTTTACATCCATCGAGTTTTGAAGAGGGTTATTAGTCTTGGGGATGTATTACTGAACAAGGGGTAGGTCTGACTTGAGAACTAGTAATCCTAAACATAACCTTAGGGAAACCAGCCCTCGAGTCAAGCTGCTTATCCCTTAATAGCTAGGACCACAATCAGAGTCTGCACTGGGTTAAAGTGTAATTGTTTTATGCCTCAATCAATTTGATTGGTTGATTTTCAACTTTTTAACCAATCACATTGCGTCATCCGATTGTTTTAACAAAGTTTATACTCCGAGTGTTGTCCCGCCCTTGAGAAATGTTCAATAATACCAGTCTGTGACCTGTGTTTAATTCCAAAAGACTTTCAATTCAATGGGGCTCAACCAAAGAAATTTTTTTCGAGATAGAGTCCTATTCCGATGTAAAAGTACCCAAAAAGTGCATTGGCGCACTCAAAAACATCCAAAACGGTCCCTAAATCCCCTAAAAGGTCGCAAAAAAAAAAATAACGTTGAAGCAGCCATGGTTTACGACCTCGCATGAACTGACGTCATCACGAAAAAATGGCTGCCCGCGAAAATTATAGGGGCTCAACCAAATGGCAATTTTTTTCGAGATAGAGTCCTATTTCGATTTAAAAGAACAAGGGGTAGGTCTGACTTGAGAACTAGTAATCCTAAACATAACCTTAGGGAAACCAGCCCTCGAGTCAAGCTGCTTATCCCTTAATGGCTAGGACCACAATCAGAGTCTGCACTGGGTTAAAGTGTAACTGTTTTATGCCTCAATCAATTTGATTGGTTGATTTTCAACTTTTTAACCAATCACATTGCGTCATCCTATTGTTTTAACAAAGTTTATACTCCGAGTGTTGTCCCGCCCTTGAGAAATGTTCAATAATACCAGTCTGTGACCTGTGTTTAATTCCAAAAGACTTTCAATTCAATTCTTGAATGATAATTCTTTCACTAGAAGTAGAAAATGAAAACTATTATTGACATAAGAAATTCACCTCGATGTTTCTACTCCTCACTGTGTGGTGTGTCGTATAGAGTGTTGATATTCCATTGAGGTCAAGGTCGGGTTAACATACAGGGTGGCCAACATCTCAATACATCGTTCAGTGCTTTTCTCTACTCCAATATTTTTCTATTGATTCACCCAGGTGTCGCCATCGATCGATGTATCGTACGACTGTCAAATCGTTCGTTTTACGTTTTGATAAAGCAGATGGGTTTTCTTTCTTCGAAGGAAACTCGATTTAAAAGTTGTCACCCAGTTGATGTCCATCCTGTATGTTTTATATTTCATGCTAAATAATAATAATGATAATGAGTCTAAAAATGAACTTAGTACCGGCGCCCGGGTCATGGAAATTGACGAAGATTTCTAGTCGGGGGGCACTTGGTATATTTTGTGAAGGTACATTGCTCCGTCCATACGATAGGATAGGGTGAGAAATAAGAGCTAGGTTTTCAGCACAATCCATCCCCTTGATAATTAGTTTTCTATTTACCTACTAGATCCTTTTTCCCCGAAAGGCTAAAAGTTGTTGAACAGAAAACAAATAAAATGAATTGGGTTTAATATTAGTACCTGTTGCTTTGAAACAGACTTCACCCCCGATATTTCTTTCGATTTTATTTAGATTTAATTTATTATGGTTCTATTTCTCAGTCACGATTGACTAGTTTTAAATAAAATATTCAATGAATCAGAGAATCTCATATCTTGCCTAATTGAATCTTTCCAAGGAAGAAGGAAGGGCCTATGTTATTTTTACTTCTAACTTCTTTCTGGAAACGATTGTGAATTATTGTTTTCGCGATATTACTTTCGATTTTATTTAGATTTAATTTATTATGGTTCTATTTCTCAGTCACGATTGACTAGTTTTAAATAAAATATTCAATCAGAGAATCTCATATCTTGCCTAATTGAATCTTTCCAAGGAAGAAGAAAGGGCCTTTGTTATTTTTACTACTAACTTCTTTCTGGGAACGATTGTGAATTGTTTTCTACTCTGTTTAAATATTTTTCAAAGCTCGTCAAAAGTGACATGGAAATGAGATCAAAGTGAGATAATTCCCCATTGTACATATACGTAGGATTCATTCGAGATGAGTGTTCTACTTTTACTTACCTTTACCTTCCTATTTATATTTTTATTTTTGTTTAATTTTAATAAATTTTAAAAACTCTAAATGTTCTTTGTACATAGGTATTTAATACAAAATAAAATTGATTAAAAAAGCATTTTCATTTAAGTTGCGATAGTTGACAAAAACAATTGAACTGAGTTGTTTTTTCTTTGTTTCCATAAAATTTCCTTTTTACAAGTTTTTTTCTGTTTTGACACGGTGACTAGGATCATAATATTGAATTATGAGTTTGGGTTCCATAAGTTTAAACTCGAGATTGTTCTATTGGTTTGTGGGTCCCGTGATAACTCTCGAACGTATTATTTTATTTATTTATTTTTTCAAGAGGTTTGACAGAGAAGAACTGTAACTGCTAGGGTCTTATCGTCCGGAAATCAAATGAGATCAAAGTGAGATAATTCCCCATTGTACATATACGTAGGATTCATTCGAGATGAGTGTTCTACTTTTACTTACCTTTACCTACCTATTTATATTTTTATTTTTGTTTAATTTTAATAAATTTTAAAAAATCTAAATGTTCTTTGTACATAGGTATTTAATACAAAATAAAATTGATTAAAAAAAGCATTTTCATTTAAGTTGCGATAGTTGACAAAAACAATGTTTTTTCTTTGTTTCCATAAAATTTCCTTTTTACAAGTTTTTTTTCTGTTTTGACACGGTGACTAGGATCATGTAATATTGAATTATGAGTTTGGGTTCCTTAAGTTTAAACTCGAGATTGTTCTATTGGTTTGTGTGTCCCGTGATAACTCTCGAACGGTAATTATTACTATTTTTATTTTTTAAGAGGTTTGACAGAGAAGAACTGTAACTGCTAGGGTCTTATCGTCCCGAAATCGAAGACAGGATAGGAGGAAAGCCAGCCGTTCCGAGAACGAACATTATCCCATAAGGATAAAATCTGCCCTGGGCGGGAATCGAACCCGCGGCCTAGCGCTTACAAGGCAGACGCTCCACCAACCAAGCTATAACTAGGCTGGCACGGTAATTGTTTGATCCCGTTTTAGTGGTTCTTTTCACAAACCTTAGAACGTACCGATATTAACTAGTATAGTTTAGCTTTTACTGTATAGTAATAGAAAGTAAAAATGCCAGGCACACAGTCGAAAAATCCAGTCAAATCTTTCAACCTTCAAAATATAGACCAAAGTGTCACAACTTATCGTAATCACGTCGTGTTCTCGTTCTTGGCGTTACAGAACGGCCGTGACGTCAGAGTGAATATTGTTAAGCATTTCAATGAAGCGCGTGGAATTTTCGTTCGGAAAGTAATAATCACGGGTGCAGTTTTTGTAGTGAGTGTTTGAAAATCCAATATTTTTTGTGTGATGAGTGTCCAGTATTTTATTTATTTTTTTTTTTTATCGAATACTTGAGACAGCACATGTGGATGGCATTTTTACAGAACGATTTGTTTCTTCTTTTTCAAATTCATAATGAAATTGATAAAATTATTCGAAGGTTATTTTGTTGACGGTCGTCGTTTCTGGACGTTTGTGCCTTGACCGTTTTCATTTAGACACAAACGGTAACTCAGTGTGATTTAGGAGAAGGAAAAACATCAAATGAATTATAATTGGTTATTCAAGTAGATGTCAGTAAGTTGTATAAACACTCCAATGCGTGTTGTTTACTCTGTGTTCTCCTCCTCGTATTCCTCTCTCAGTATGTCAAGTGTTATGGGAATTTGAATTGTGCTAAGTATGACTATGAATATAGTGTTAATGCTAGTCAGCTAGTCACCAAATGTCCCTCTCTGATTAACACAGCTCGCTAAGTATTATGACTTGAACTCGAACCACCCACCTCCAGGTCCGAAGTCCACCGCGCCAACTTCTAAACCACTGAGGGTGGTGTCAGGATCGGAGGTCTTATCGTTCCAAATAGAAGAAAGAGTACAGGAATCAGGATAGGAGAAGTCCAGCCTTTCCCAGAACGAAGCTCATCTGTTTAGTGTCAAGTTCGTCGCGAGCGGAAATAGAACCCGCGACCTAGGGCTTACAAGGCAGTCATTGAGAGCTAAGTAGACTGGCACTTCAAGTGTTGTGACTAAAGTATCAAGATTTTAAAAAAAAACAAGAGATGTATTCCCCGTTAATAGGCATATTGGTCAGGAGAGGAATTTTCGTTCGGAAAGTAATAATCACGGGTGCAGTTTTTGTAGTGAGTGTTTGAAAATCCAATATTTTTTGTGTGATGAGTGTCCGGTATTTTATTTATCAAGTCTCTAGCTCATACCGTTCCCGATATATTGTTAAATTACACCGAAAACCGCCAACCGCTGCACCGATCTTAACCAAAAGTTTCGTGTCGCATCCTTTTCACATTTGACATCTATTTGAAATGCTGTTTACAAGATTCTCTGTCGAACATTTATTCAAACTCGCCAAACGTGACTGCTAAATGCAATCGGGTGTTAGTCAGATAACGGCACTAAAAACTGACCATCGAAATTTTGACCCGATTACTTTCCTGCCTATAGGATAAGGAAAGTAAAAATGATTGAAATGCTGTTTACAAGATTCTCTGTCGAACATTTTTTCAAACTCCCCAAACGTGACTGCTAAATGCAATCGGGTGTTAGTCAGATAAGTCAATGCTTAGCATAACTTGGGTACCTACCTGTATTATCATTTCCCCTATACATTATGTACCTCCATTCGTATTGATTTGCTTGCTTATCGGACACGTGACTTGTTGATTATCATAACATTATGTTCGCTAAAACTCGTGACTTCCTAGCTACATACTAAGAACGAGAATATTCTAGATTCCAGACATTGCGTGGCATCATCTTGTACCTTATGTTCGCTAAAACTCGTGACTTCCTAGCTACATACTAAGAACGAGAATATTCTAGATTCCAGACATTGCGTGGCATCATCTTGATTGAACGCGAAAATTTTCACTCAAAACTAGACGGAAAATTTCACTCATATGAGACGTCAGGTCAAACTGATTTATTTGAAAGGAGGAACCAACCCACGTGAGTTGGTAATCAGATGGACTGATATGTGAGACGTCAGGTCAAACTGATTTATTTGAAAGGAGGAACCAACCCACGTGAGTTGGTAATCAGATGGACTGATATGACTAATATACTGTGTACCATGTACCTACCTATGTCTATTGTGTTGAGGCTAATCTCTAATCACAATGTAAACACACTGAGGAATACATACTTAATAGCAATGTATACTGTATAGCTATGGGTGTAATACGTATTCGGACTTGTAAATAAGCTGCATAATAACATCGATAACATACTAATGCTATATAGTATAATGCACCTATACCTACGTATGTATTAGACTGAATCCACAATCACTTGTTGTGACGCTGAAAATCCCTGACAATCCACCAAACATTGAAACATTTACCCTAGATCTACACGTACCGTCGCATTTCAACTTTTTCAGAGTAACAATGTATACTGTATAGCTATGGGTGTAATACGTATTCGGAATTGTAAATAAGCTGCATAATAACATCGATAACATACTAATGCTATATGTATAGTATAATGCACCTATACCTACTTACCTACGTATGTATAGAACTGAATCCACAATCACTTGTTGTGACGTTAACTGAAAATCCCTGACAATCCACCAAACATTGAAACATTTACCCTAGGTGTACAGTGTACACGTACCGTCTCATTTCAACTTTTTCAGAGTATATATTTTGACCATTCTTCATGCATCTCTTGTTTAGGATAAAGTTTGCACCGGACGGAAATCGAACCCGCAACCTAGCGCTTACAAGGCAGACGTTCTACCCTCCAAGCTGACTAGACTGACTTAATTTTTGTTATTCTTTTTTTTTCTGGGAATGAAATACTTATGCAAATGGAGGATGAATCAAGTTGGATTAGGATAAAGTTTGCACCGGACGGAAATCGAACCCGCAACCTAGCGCTTACAAGGCAGACGTTCTACCCTCCAAGCGAGGATGAGATGAACACGACTGACCTTTGGCCGAAATGGAACTTTAGGCCCGTCGCAAATTGGAAGCGTAGTGGCGCGACTTTTTGTACCGCCTGAAAACCCAAACTATGGAAATGTTGGAGAGTCTATAAGAGTTTCTATCATTAGTTTGACTTTACAGGCGGCTACGCTTCCAATGTGCAACTGGCCTTAGACCATGCCTGATGATTCTGTCACTAGCAGCAGGCAGCAGACCCCATGACAGTTTCCTCCAGTCAGATCCAACCCTGGCACGTTTTGTATTCTCTGTCATACGAGTACCGTTTTATCTCTACTCCACCTTCACATATCTGTGACCTACGCCTTGACTATTATTATAGTCATACTGGTAGGAAGTTGTACTGGAAAACCATAGCCATATTGTGTACCTACTCGCAGAGTTCTCATGAAATGGATTTGCTTGTTATACATAGTTCCATGTTTTTATATTCAATGCTCGAAGATTTTGTCATAATGTACATCGATAATACAGAGGAAAACAACACACAAAAATAACAACAACAGGAAAATAGATGGGAAAACAAAACAAGTGCCCTTTTGGAATGACTTTTATTTAGATCACTCTATTTATTTATTTAATTAATAAACGAAGTATTCTCTATTGACGGGGGTTTACCGTTCATTCGATGACAATCTACACGCCTCCCCACCCAGCCTCAGTTTGGCCAGTAAAAGCCAGCAAATAACCAAATGGTTCTCCAATCAAGTACCAACCACTCGCAGCGTTCCTTAACTTCAATGAACCTCTGGTGCATTCTTCGCACGATTGCAGCTGACCAGCTTGGGTTTGGTATGACCTTAAGAGGGCGCCCCCTTTCAAGGTGGAAAATCAATCAAACCCCTACACACAAACACCATGATTGTTTTTACATTTGTCACCATAAATATTCTATACAATACATATAAATATACAAGAATAAATAATATCTATGTATGTATGTATAAACCTATGTACATATTATGGACATGCATATCATTGATCATGTGAAAATAAGAAATCATACAGAGCAAGTGGTGTTGATAATATTACTTAATCTAAGTCAAGGCCATTCACAATCCCATATCCGTCATATGTTATATTCCCCGTTATTCAAATGCAGACAAATCTTGAGAATTTCCAATTAATTCAATGAAAGAAGTGAGATCCAAGTTTCAACTATAAATTACTAATTAGGTAGGTACTAGACGATTTTACATTGAGTTTGATTGGTTGAGTGTAAATTTTTGTGTAAGGTGTTGTTCCTCCGTAAATTTCGAATGGTCAATTCAACTTTGATGAAATTGGGCAGACATGTTCAATACATGAAGAAATTTTCTCATTACTTACATTTTGTGTCCGATCGTTCTTACAGCGGCCCCGAGAGGATACTTTTTCTGAGTGCCTCTTTCAGTTCACTCAACTATTATTGGTGGATGTGCCACAATTTCTACTGTTAGTGGATGTGTCAAAATTTCTACTGTTAGTGGATGTGTCAAAGTTTCTAATAATGGTTATTCAAATGCAGACAAATCTTGAGAATTTCCAATTAATTCAATGAAAGAAGTGAGATCCAAGTTTCAACTATAAATTACTAATTACTAGACGATTTTACATTGAGTTTGTTTGGTTGAGTGTAAATTTTTGTGTAAGGTGTTGTTCCTCCGTAAATATCGAATGGTCAATTCAACTTTGATGAAATTGGGCAGACATGTTCAATACATAAAGAAATTTTGTGTCCGATCGCTCTTACAGCGGCCCCGAGAGGATACTTTTTCTGAGTGCGTTGGTGGATGTGCCACATAAGCCACATTTTCTACTGTTAGTGGATGTGTCACATTTTCTACTGTTAGTGGATGTGTCAAAGTTTCTAATAATGCTCTAGTCTAGTAAACGTTCTACAATAGGTGTGGTGTAACTGCTGTATCATTACTTGATTACGATGTTGGCTTTTTAAATACCTTTAAAATCCTTTTTTAACCGTAATTCTCCTGATAAAAATATTAGTTATTTTTATCTGAATTAATATTCACGATTTTAAAAACAATTTTATTTAACTGTACCGTTCTATTTTCTATGTATATGTAGACAAGGATAAAGCTGTCAGGTGTGTAGGTAGTAGGTAGGTAGGTAGGTACGAAGCGATTTCGTTGTCAATGAGATAAACGTTCTAACAGTAGGTGTGGTGTAACTGCTGTATCATTACTTGATTACGATGTTGGCTTCTTAAATACCTTTAAAATCCTTTTTGAATCGTAATTCTCCTGATAAAAATATTAGTTATTTTTATCTGAATTAATATTCACGATTTTAAAAACAATTTTATTTAACTGTACCTACCGTTCTATTTTCTATGTATGTATAAGTAGACAAGGATAAAGCTGTCAGGTGTGTAGGTAGTAGGTAGGTAGGTTCGAAGCGATTTCGTTGTCAATGGAGTGATGGGCTATACTGGTTTCCAATCCTTGGTTTGTGAATACTGTCTCAGTACCTCCTGGAGTGGTCGTGGTAGTATCATTGTTGGTTGCTTCGTATACATGAGCGTATGAACATCCCGGTATCTTCCTATTTGACGCACAACCACAACCTGAATTTGTCGTGGCATCAAGTTTGTACATATCGGTTTTCGTCGAAGATTTCATTGGTTTTTTCTCCAATCTTGTTGAGAGTTCTGTCTGTATTTGACTTTCAGTTCTGGCCGTGTTGAAACGAATTAAAATCATTCGAATTCGAAGAAAATAATAAAACTAAATGGGTAGTGCTGCAAAACGCCATGTACGTATTAGGAACCTAAACATTGAAGACCAAACTTAAAGCCCAGCCTAGTTGGGTTGGTTAGTAGCACGTCTGCCTTGTTAGTGCTGCTAGACCGCTGGTTCGATTCTCGCCCGGGGCGGATTTTATCCTAAACAGAGATAAGGTTCGTTCTCGGAACGCCTGGCTTCTCCTGTGCTCCTTCTCTCTCTGCTTTCTGAACGATAAGATCTTAGCAATTCTAGTCTCAGTGTTGGATTCAGTGGTTAAACTTGTGATCTCGTCGTTGTCACTGGTTTTCTTAATATTTCTGACAGCGTTTGAAATCAGCACGAGAGAATTGTTCACAATAAGATACGGGAGTTCAACATGGGCCTTATGTTTGAGCAGACTCTCCATCACTACCAGGTTGGCATCGTCAATGTTTACAGCAATGGGTTTGGAATCGGCTGGAGATAAGACTTGTAAAATGAAATGCATGAGGCAGATGAAAGTAATACGCATTACATTGGGATCAAGTGTCAACTGACAATCCGTCGTGTGGTGGAGTATCTCTACCTCGATCTCTACCACAGAGTATCTCTACTACTTGTAGGTATCTCTACCACTTCACATGAGTGAGGAAAATCTGCAGCACGTTTAACAATCGATTGTTCAAAGTAAACTCTTCACATTTCAAAACACACGCTGCTTAATTATCTCAATTATGTTGTCCTAAGAATAGAACCAACATATAACCCAAGTCCACTTGTTACATCTCTGACTCATAGCTTCCATACACATGGAACATTAGACGCAAAACTTCTCGCAACTTTGAACACTAGATAAGAGCTTGGAACACTATATGTACGAGTAGATAAGAACTTGAAACTTCCATCTTCCATAGAACATTACGAAATTGAACGCGAAAATTTTCACTCAAAACTAGACGGAAAATTTCACTCATATGAGACGTCAGGTCAAACTGATTTATTTGAAAGGAGGAACCAACCCACGTGAGTTGGTAATCAGATGGACTGATATGACTAATATACTGTGTACCATGTACCTACCTATGTCTATTGTGTTGAGGCTAATCTCTAATCACAATGTAAACACACTGAGGAATACATACTTAATAGCAATGTATACTGTATAGCTATGGGTGTAATACGTATTCGGAATTGTAAATAAGCTGCATAATAACATCGATAACATACTAATGCTATATGTATAGTATAATGCACCTATACCTACTTACCTACGTATGTATAGAACTGAATCCACAATCACTTGTTGTGACGTTAACTGAAAATCCCTGACAATCCACCAAACATTGAAACATTTACCCTAGGTGTACAGTGTACACGTACCGTCTCATTTCAACTTTTTCAGAGTATATATTTTGACCATTCTTCATGCATCTCTTGTTTAGGATAAAGTTTGCACCGGACGGAAATCGAACCCGCAACCCTCTTGGGCAATAATTCCAGACTACATTATTTTTGTCCAGCAAACCTCGATTTTCGGTCTTCGTTTCCTGGACTACTTGACCACTGATACCTCATGTTGGGAGGAAGGTAGATATAGTAGCTTGTACGTTGTTCTAACTAGGTAGGTAGTAGGTACCCAATAAATATTTATATACTCGTACAGTGTGTTTAAGTCAGTCCCCCTCTTAATTTTTGAATAATGGGTGAAATCAGATTCTTGAAATTTTGTATTCGGGTTTATTTACCTACCTCTTGTTTTCTTTATATAATATATAGGTATACCTAGGCTTTGTAAAAATTCAGGGACTTGTTCAGGGTCGGCCCCTGGGGGTCAACTCTGAAATCTTAAATCATATCGAAGGCTAAAAAACGTATTATTTGGGTCTGAATTTCAATACGTATGAATCATTAGCATTAGTGTTACCCATTTGAAGCACAAATACTTATGGTTCATCCATTTGAATATGGCAGCAAGGATTCATCTAAAAAGTAGGCTACGTTGCCAAACGTGTCAAAGGTTCAACGGTAGAATATCTTTAAAGGAGGAAGGTACATTGCACAGTGCTTCCTCCCACAATGATACTTTTTTTTTTATGCCGATGGTATTCAGTATTCGTAATGATTTATGTATTCCTATAAAAAGTAACGAAAAGATGATTTCTTACTAGAATTGAATAATAATAAATTGTTTATTATTATTTTATTTCATTTTTTGAACAAAGACTTTGTTTGGACTGCTCAAGTAAAGGGAAAGGGACTTTTCAGTCTCATTTTGGCAGTATATTGCTCTAAATAAAATAATTAATTGATAACATTGCTCTAAATAAAATAATTAATTACTAAAAAACTGAAATTAGAACAACACGATGTCTACTAAATCCAGATAGGTAATGATAATGAATGATCACAAACATACCAAATTGCATAATAAGTACCCGATGCGAGTATTAAAAATAGATACCATCTTTACCTGTTCTAGAATTCAACCTCTTGGACTTGACCCTCAAAAAAAAGGTTACAGATCGAAGCTACCTCTGCTTTTTAAAAGAGAGAGTTTATAAAAATAGACCTTTACCTTAATTGCAACAATGCAAGGAGTTCTCGCATTCTGATTGGTTCTTTCATTTTGGGTCGATGACTCCTTGCTGCCATATTCATCTGGATGAATCATAGGCTGACATAATTTTTGTTATTCTTTGTTTCTGGGAATGAAATACTTATGCAAATGGAGGATGAGATGAACACGACTGACCTTTGGCCGAAATGGAACTTTAGGCCCGTCGCAAATTGGAAGCGTAGTGGCGCGACTTTTTGTAGCGCCTGAAAAACCAAACTATGGAAATGATGGAGAGTCTATAAGAGTTTCTCTCATTTTCATAGGTTTGACTTTACAGGCGGCTACGCTTCCAATGTGCAACTGGCCTTAGACCATGCCTGATGATTCTGTCACTAGCAGCAGGCAGCAGACCCCATGACAGTTTCCTCCAGTCAGATCCAACCCTGGCACGTTTTGTATTCTCTGTCATACGAGTACCGTTTTATCTCTACTCCACCTTCACATATCTGTGACCTACGCCTTGACTATTATTATAGTCATACTGGTAGGAAGTTGTACTGGAAAACCATAGCCATATTGTGTACCTACTCGCAGAGTTCTCATGAAATGGATTTGCTTGTTATACATAGTCCATGTTTTTATATTCAATGCTCGAAGATTTTGTCATTCACGCAAGCTTACATCCAGGGGCTTGATTTTGACAGGATTTCTAAGTCTAACGTCTTAAACTTAAATCCAGTCCGAATCCAACCTCAGAGATCCAACCTGTTCTTTAAAATGAATTATCAACCGCACATCCAACTGGATGTCAAGGCCGGATATGGGCTTATTTTCAATGACAATTATCCAGCGAAATTAACACTCGCGATTCAAGTTTAAATCCAGCCAGACTTGACGTGCTAGTGTATTTCCAGCCTTTATCCAGCCTCTGAGATCCAGCCACACGTGATGTCAGCGCATGCGCAGAGTAAAACACGTCACCGGCTTTTTTTTTCAAAGTCAGCCATATTGCGAAATTGCGATTAATTTTCCAAACATTTTATAGAATTTAAGGAAATTTGTGTTTTAATTTTAGGTATTAAAAACTAAAGACAGTTTATTTAAATTTCAAATTATAATACCTATAGTGACATTTTATACTCTGTTTTTATTCTATTTTTATTAGTAAGAACTTTCCTAGAGTTTATTGTCAATGGCCTCTTACATGTATGATGAATGAAAGTTGAAGTTTCAAACACCACAAATATTTTTCGTTATTATTGCATTCATGTTCATGATGAGGATTGAGGAATGATTGGGTAAGTGTTTTATTATGTTTTAATACCTAGTTACCTAGGTAAGGTACCTATTGCCTAGGCATATTTCCACAGAGAAACCTTCAGTTCTCAGTATAAAGATACCTATTTGGATAAAATTTCTATCATGGAAACTGAACAGATAAAGGAAGATGTTTGCTTTTAGAAGTGTTCTAAAAAATGTAGTTTAAAGTGTGCAATTTAAAAGAGTGCTTAAAAAAAGGAAAGTCTAGCTAAGTTACATTAAACAAGATTAGCATCTTGCCATGCAACTCCAAACAGATAAGAGACAAAAATACAATCGGTACTTAGTATTTGATCTTTGACACCCTGAATTATTTACTCATTTGTAGTTCACCGTCCAACCTTTTATTTAAGTTGCAAAAAAATGCACAGTGAAAACCCAAAGTGCAAAAGATTTTTGTTTTTTGCACAGTGAAAACCCAAAGATACCTACCCAGTGAACCCCAGTGTTTAATCTATTTTTCAGTCCATTTATTTCTTCTTTCCCCTCAGGTGTACTAGTATGTAACTAGCAAGCTTCTTTCAACTTCAATTACCTATGTCATGAAAGAAGAGATCATGGGGATTGTATTAATCTGAGGGAAACCAGAAGTAATGGTAGTACATCAACGTACCAAAGGACCAAATGGTAGTACCAAAGGAGGACCCGGTATCTGTGGTAAGTACCTAAATAATCAAAGCTGACATTGAATAAAGGGAAAGCTATTTATTGCAGTTGCTTTGAAATAAAAATGCTGGGTACTTGTTCAGACATCACATCACAAATTAGCACTGACCAGTGCTACAGACCAGTCCCCTCTTGTCTGGCTAAAGCATGTTAAACAGAGAGTAGACTAGCATCTGGCTGTGGGACTATAAACAGGGAATCTCTTCGATTTCGGGACGATAAGACCTTAGCAGTTACAGTTCCTCTATCAAATCATACCATATTAAAGCTCGTAGTAATAATAATAATAATAATAATAATAAAACAATAAAAGTTTTCTACCATTTCTTAGACCTCTTCAAAAAAAAAAAAAAAAAAACATTTGATGATGAAATTCAGAAGTATTTATAACGCAATTACCATTTTACTGGCGTTTTAGTTTTGCCAAAGCATAAGTTTCGTCTCGATTTTTTTTTTACACTACGCTTCCAATGCTCCCATGTCTTTCGATTAGATTTTTTTCTTTCTAAAAATCTAAAATTAGAGAGAAATTGTCTTCTCTCTCTCAGCTTGGCGTTCTGACAGAATAGACGCGAAATTTTCTCGCTCACTCTTACTATCTCGCACTTCATATGTTGAGTGAAAAGATATGTGTGTGTTCTCTCTCTCAGCTTGGCGTTCTGACAGAATAGACGCGAAATTTTCTCGCTCACTCTTACTATCTCGCACTTCATATGTTGAGTGAAACGATATTGTGTGTGTGTGTTTTGTTTTGATTATTTTCCCTTGTTTTGGTGGGGTTACATAGGTATAATAATACACTGGACTATTGATCAGAAGGTAATCACAAGACGAGGTTACACCGGAGGAGTACCACCTTATCCTTAGAGCTTTGAGGAACTGCCAGCTTGCTAGGCTGGTTAGGGTTAGCTGTTCTCCTCCCTGTTTATAGTTTATAGTCCCAATGTGTGTGTGTTTTGTTTTGATTATTTTCCCTTGTTTTGGTGGGGTTACATAGGTATAATAATACTGGACTATTGATCAGAAGATAACCACAAGACGAGGTTACACCGGAGGAGTACCACCTTAATCCTTAGAGCTACACTGTGTCTAATTCTCAAATAAATGAGGATAAAATTCCATGCCTCGGCTGGGATCGAACCCGCGCCCTCCTGTTTACATGGCAAGCCATTGCGCCAAAGAGGTGGGTATCAATAGCCAACGGAGATAGCACATTGAATGTACCAGTTCCTGATGGATCACTGAAGTGAAGCAACATTGACCGTCTGGGCAAATAAGAATAAAGAAAAGATGTCTTTTTGTATCTGCTATACTCCGGGGTGATGGTCTCTAGCT
This sequence comes from Diaphorina citri, assembly GCF_000475195.1. NCBI lineage: Eukaryota > Metazoa > Arthropoda > Insecta > Hemiptera > Psyllidae > Diaphorina > Diaphorina citri. The sequence goes on along the minus strand of NW_007378058.1, from coordinate 96,492 downwards.
CTAGCCGTGTTAAATTGGCTGGCTCGTCCTGAACCGCAGTCAACCATCGACAGGACTTGTACTTGGTCTTTAAAAGCAGAGAGAACCCTTTGAGGAACTGCCAGCTTGCTAGGCTGGTTAGGGTTAGCTGTTCTCCTCCCTGTTTATAGTCCCACAGCCCACAGACGCCAGTCTTCCTTCTGTTTAACGTCCCCTAGCCAGGCAGCCAGGGAGAATTATGGAGCGGGTATTTATTATTATTATTATTATTATGGGGCTGGTTAGGGTTAGCTGTTCTCCTCCCTGTTTATAGTCCCACAGCCAGACGCTAGTCTTCTCTCTGTTTAACGTCCCCTAGCCAGGCAGCCAGGGAGAATTATGGGGCGGGTAGCTTGTCGCCAAATTTATGGTAAAACCCGGTCGACTAACAACTGAATAGAGGTATCATCGACTATTCAAAGGGATTACAAACATAGAAAACCAGTAACCAGCCTAGTTGGCTTTGGGAAGTGTCTACCTAGAAAGCGCTAGGTCGCGGGTTCGATTCCCGCCCCGAGCGGATTTTACCTTGAACAGATGGGTCGTTCTCGGAACGGCTGGATTTCTCCTATCCTATCCTTCTCTCTTCGATTTCGGGACGATAAGACCTTAGCAGTTACAGTTCCTCTATCAAATCATACCATATTAAAGCTCGTAGTAATAATAATAATAATAATAATAATAAAACAATAAAAGTTTTCTACCATTTCTTAGACCTTGTGTATTCTGGCTAGATCTTCAAGATGAAGATTGTATACAGACACACCGATTTCCTCATCAGATATTTAGCACAGACAGCGAGAAGTACCCAGAGACAGAGTGACGAGGGAATTGAGTAGCGCTACTCAAACCGTGGACACGGACTCTCAGGACTTGAAAGGACTCTCAAAGGTGGGCACAGAAAAATTCCTGCTGGCAAAAAAAATTTCTGAACATTTCTGGTTTCGAACTCACAGCCTGTCGAGCGCCAAACCAAGAGTTACTCGATCCGTAAGCAACCAAGCGCTAATGTGATGCCATGTTAAACACATCAGAAACCTTTTCCATTAACTCCTCAAGTCGAACTTTTTTTTTTCTTTTTTCTGTTCAGGATAAAATCCGCCCCGGGCGGGAACCCGCGACCTAGCGCTTACAAGACAGACGCGCTACCTTCCAATCTGTAAGTGCTAGGACGCGGGTTCGATTCCGGCTCGGAGTGAACTTTATCCTAAACAGATAAGGTGTCTAGTGTCACCCCTATGCTCTCAGGCTAAGGACCGCTATGGTTTATTTAGATGTTGCATGAGATCATCCTATGTTAGACCAAGGTAGTTATCATCCCACCTTTACATTACAACCTCCAAGCTAGGTGACACCTCTGTACAACATGCTAATGATCATATGGTCCCAATACACCTCTGTATAACGATAGTTATTACAGGGGACATTGGTAACACGCTTGCTTTTCATGCAAAAGGTCTCGAGTTCGATTCTTAGGGCGATACTATCGGCAAAATACCTATTTGCACTCGTTTTTCGATTGCAAATATTTCAACGGATTCTTAGTGATCTCGTGTTGACCCAGGACCTCAATGGGAAGTATTACCTATGTCTCTTTTCGCCGATCTGATGAGGAGCGTACTACGACACATACCTCATGAGTCTAATGTAGCAACGGCGGTGAAACACTGAAACATGAAACACTCATCTTTTTTCCTTACCTCGGCTGGAATTGAACCCCCCGGTTTGTCAGGCGAGCGTCCTGACCATACATTACGAAGGTTAGGTTTATACCCCGTTACATCGTCAATGGTGTCATTCTGGATATTACTAGAAGATTATTTATTTTTATGATAATCCCTGGCAATAATCCCACCAGTGTGACGTATAAATTTTAATTCGACAGTCGACACAATAATAATATGTATAGGTAAATTAATAAATATCTTGTAGGTAGTATAGGTACCTATCAGAGTAGGTAGGTAATTAGGTATTCGAAATTATGTCGGATAACTTCTAGAATCGGAACTTGTGTCACATTTGTTACATGTGTGTCCAAAAAATAACTAAAGTGTAAATACATACATACTACTTATAACTAGGTACCTACCTATTTTTCTGCTTATGCATCATGTACGTCCCTATGTTCCAAGTTGTAGCTGCGGAGTTCTTAGCGTCCCGAAATCGAAGAGAGAAGGAAGACAGGATAGGAGAAAGCCAGCCGTTCCGAGAACGACCCTACGACCTAGCTCTCACAAGGCAGACGCGTAGGCTGGCCCTTCGGTTCTAGTTCAGGGATTTACAGTGTTAAGCACTAACTATATGGTTCTAGTTAGGGATCTCTTCGATTTCGGGACGATAAGACCTTAGCAGTTACAGTTCCTCTATCAAATCATACCATATTAAAGCTCGTAGTAATAATAATAAAAGATTTCTACCGTTTCTTAGACCTTGTGTATTCTGGCTAGATCTTCAAGATGAAGATTGTATACAGACACACCGATTTCCTCATCAGATATTTAGCACAGACAGCGAGAAGTACCCAGAGACAGAGTGACGAGGGAATTGAGTAGCGCTACTCAAACCGTGGACACGGACTCTCAGGACTTGAAAGGACTCTCAAAGGTGGGCACAGAAAAATTCCTGCTGGCAAAAAAAATTTCTGAACATTTCTGGTTTCGAACTCACAGCCTGTCGAGCGCCAAACCAAGAGTTACTCGATCCGTAAGCAACCAAGCGCTAATGTGATGCCATGTTAAACACATCAGAAACCTTTTCCATTAACTCCTCAAGTCGAACTTTTTTTTTTCTTTTTTCTGTTCAGGATAAAATCCGCCCCGGGCGGGAACCCGCGACCTAGCGCTTACAAGACAGACGCGCTACCTTCCAATCTGTAAGTGCTAGGACGCGGGTTCGATTCCGGCTCGGAGTGAACTTTATCCTAAACAGATAAGGTGTCTAGTGTCACCCCTATGCTCTCAGGCTAAGGACCGCTATGGTTTATTTAGATGTTGCATGAGATCATCCTATGTTAGACCAAGGTAGTTATCATCCCACCTTTACATTACAACCTCCAAGCTAGGTGACACCTCTGTACAACATGCTAATGATCATATGGTCCCAATACACCTCTGTATAACGATAGTTATTACAGGGGACATTGGTAACACGCTTGCTTTTCATGCAAAAGGTCTCGAGTTCGATTCTTAGGGCGATACTATCGGCAAAATACCTATTTGCACTCGTTTTTCGATTGCAAATATTTCAACGGATTCTTAGTGATCTCGTGTTGACCCAGGACCTCAATGGGAAGTATTACCTATGTCTCTTTTCGCCGATCTGATGAGGAGCGTACTACGACACATACCTCATGAGTCTAATGTAGCAACGGCGGTGAAACACTCATCTTTTTTCCTTACCTCGGCTGGAATTGAACCCCCCGGTTTGTCAGGCGAGCGTCCTGACCATACATTACGAAGGTTAGGTTTATACCCCGTTACATCGTCAATGGTGTCATTCTGGATATTACTAGAAGATTATTTATTTTTATGATAATCCCTGGCAATAATCCCACCAGTGTGACGTATAAATTTTAATTCGACAGTCGACACAATAATAATATGTATAGGTAAATTAATAAATATCTTGTAGGTAGTATAGGTACTTATCAGAGTAGGTAGGTAATTAGGTATTCGAAATTATGTCGGATAACTTCTAGAATCGGAACTTGTGTCACATTTGTTACATGTGTGTCCAAAAAATAAATAAAGTGTAAATACATACATATACTACTTATAACTAGGTATATACCTATTTTTCTGCTTATGCATCATGTAGGTACGTCCCTATGTTCCAAGTTGTAGCTGCGGAATTCTTATCGTCCCGAAATCGAAGAGAGAAGGAAGACAGGATAGGAGAAAGCCAGTCGTTCCGAGAACGAACCTACGACCTACGATATCTCTCACAAGGCAGACGCGTAGGCTGGCCCTTCGGTTCTACATAGTTCAGGGATTTACAGTGTTAAGCACTAACTATATGGTTCTAGTTAGGGGATATACAGAGTGTTTGGTTTTAGTTAGGGCGCGGGCGATTAGGGGACCGGGTACCTCCCAGGTTCCTAATATGGGGATCTAACTTAGAACAAGGTCATCAGCCTTCCTCAAGGTATCTATGCTATGTATCTGTAACCCTCTCACTGCTAGAGACCCAAGACAGTTTTCTCTATACTTGTAGGTACATAATTATTTAAAACAACAAAATTATTTCTTTTTTAGCTGTATTCCCTTTAGGGATGCTATTATGTTTTTAAGAGGTTTGATAGAGGGCTGCTGAGGTCTTATCGCCCCGAAAGCGAACATCAGGGAAGGAATATAGGATAGGAAAAAAGCCAGGCGTTCCAAGAACAAACCTTGCATGTTTGGAATAAAATTTGCCCCGGCGCGGCGCCGCACGAACGCGGGAATCGAACCCGCGGCCTAGAGCTTACAAAGCAGAGGCACTACCTTCCCACCTAACTAGGCTGGCTTGTAATTTTTAACGCGGTCGATAAGGACATCTAGGAGTTAAAGTACCAATACAACTCAATAGACAAATACACATTATTCATCATAGGTTGCAACGTACTGGTATTTACGTAGATTTCGATGGCTACAGCATGGGAAATGGATAACTTTGTCAACTAACCACATCCCTAGTGCATGGGGTCTCATATGAGGGGGGATGTGCTTTGTGGATAGATGACGGAAAATTTCCCCATTCCTTCTGGTATAAATAAGTAGGTGATAGTAGTGATGACGTATATTTATATTGAGGGCCCCCAGGCTTTACTTTTACTGTAGGCCGGACTCCGTTTGAACAGCCAGCCCCCTCCCCCCTTGTTTGAACATTTGGGCCACCCTGAATATGGGGTCCCATAGAGAGAACTGTCTGAGGTCTTATCGTCCTGATGAAAGCGAAAAGAGAAGGAAAACAGGATAGAAGAAGCCAGCCGTTCTGTCATCAGAACTCACCTGTTTAGGATAAAGTTCGACCAGAGAGGGAATCGAACCCGCGACCTACCGCCAACAAGGCAGGCGTGATAGCCTCCAAGCAAACGATAGAATGGCTGACCTATATTTCTTTGTCATCTTTAGTTAAGTTTAACTCCTGTGAAATTAGAGAGAAAAAGGTGATCTAGAATATGGAGAACACAGATTTAAAATTGGAATTCAAGATGGAAAAAATTTTCTTTATTGATGGAAAGATCAACAATTTCACAATTTAGTTGATACTGAATATAGTTTGGTGTTTGAAACATTTAGTTAGGCACTCGAGGAGTAGAAGTAAACGCAACATTTTGAAAATGTAAATATGATAAATAAATAGGAACAAATGCTTATGTAGAGTAATCAAAAATGCTCTATGGGGATAGAAGAAGCCAGCCGTTCTGTCATCAGAACTCACCTGTTTAGGATAAAGTTCGACCAGAGGTGGTAGCCTCCAAGCAAACGATAGAATGGCTGACCTACATTTCTTTGTCACCTTTAATTAAGTTTAACTCCTGTGAAATTAGAGAGAAAAAGGTGATCTAGATCTAAAATATGGAGAACACAGATTTAAAATTGGAATTCAAGATGGAACAAATTTTCTTTATTGATGGAGAGATCAACAATTTCCAATTTAGTTGATACTGAATATAGTTTGGTGTTTGAAACATTTAGTTAGGCACTAGAGGAGTTAAAGTAAACGCAATTAAAACATTTTGAAAATGTAAATATGATAAATAAATAGGAACAAATGCTTATGTAGAATAATCAAAAATGCTCTATGGGCTGGTTTGATCTTGTATTGGAATGTTTAAATGCCGAAATAACAGCACTTGGACACCCAGACAAGAATACATCGGCTTTAATAATTAAAATAAATTTTGCCTGCCCCGGCTTAGCAACCGTTCCAGAGGTACTGGCAAGATTTGATTTCTCAGATCCTGCCTGCGCCTCTTTCCCAGTCGCATTAGCCGATTGACAGGTGGTGTTGGTAGCGTCCGCCGTGTTTGCCGCCTGTTCTCTCGCTTTCTTCCTCTTCGCCCTCTGAGCGCCCGAGACTTGCTTCTTCTTCTTTCTCAACTTCAACTTCTTGAGAGAATCCGCCACTTGCTCTGAGTGAGATTCTCCCGAAGACATCAGGAGCCTCTCAACGTCAGAGCCAGGCATATCCTCAAAGTCCATTGAAATGGGTTCTAGGGATGCTAGTGCCTCTGTCGGTGTGGCCGATGAGTCTACCAGTGTCCCTAGGTTGGTTGACGGTGGTGAGTTCTCGGGTTGCCCCAAGGCCTCTCCCACGTGAGTTCCAGCATTAGCTGGTATGGGTGCTGCACTTTGACCCTCCCCAGAATCACAGGGTCTTGACGTGGAGTCCACGCCACGGGATTCGAAGTTTCCTTCTCTACCCGCCTGGGGTAATATGTTTTCAAATACAGACTTTTCCATTATTTTAAAATTGGTTTTTCTGTCGGGGTGGCCTTCCCTTAGGTTTTCTGTTGGGGTTCTCTCCCCTAGCCTTTGGTGGTTTCTCTCGCCCTTTTCCGCTCCGGTCATACTGCGCCAATCGACAGTGCCGATGAAATCCACTCTGCCCATCAACACAGTATGCTCGGAGCTTTTAGACCCGCAAGGCAGCGGACCCCTCCATTCAGCGTTGGCCCGTGTTCACACCTTGCACCTGTGTGAACACGGTGGATCCCTTCTACCTCGTAGAAGTGCTGATCTGGAGTACCTCGGGGCTAGGGAGTGGAATCTGCTGGTTGAAATGACCTGCCACTATTGGTGCTTGTGACAGTTCAAATCAGACCTGGCAATCGCGATCCCCAACCCGTCAGTTAGCGTGATCCTTCCGGGCTTGATGCTCGTAAAGAATCATACCTTTTAGAAGGGATGGAGCGGGTAGCTTGTCGCCAAATTTATGGTAAAACCTGGTCGACTAACAACTGAACAGAGGTATCATCGACTATTCAAATGGATTACAAACATAGAAAATCAGTAACCAGCCTAGTTGGCTTTGGGAATAGCTGACACCTCCAGCAGTTTCAATACCCAGAGACAGGGGAGTGACATCAAGCAGTAGCAAGTCTTGTACTTCCTCCGACTTGTCTCCATGCAGGATAGCAGCTTGTACTGCAGCACCATAGGCCACGGCCTCGTCAGGGTTGATACTCTTGTTGAGTTCCTTACCATTGAAGAAGTCTTGCAGCAACTTCTGAACCTTGGGGATACGCGTGGAACCGCCGACCAATACAATGTCATGGATCTGGGCCTTGTCCATCTTAGCATCTCGCAGAGATTTCTCTACTGGCTCCATGGTACCACGGAACAAGTCAGCATTCAACTCTTCAAACCTCGCACGAGTGATACTAGTATAGAAGTCAACACCTTCAAACAGAGAGTCGATTTCAATACTAGCCTGAGTGGAAGAGGACAATGTTCTCTTAGCACGCTCACATGCAGTTCTCAACCGACGTAGTGCACGCTTGTTGGTTGTTAAATCTTTCTTGTACTTCCTCTTGAATTCCTGTACAAAGTGATTCACCATTCGGTTATCAAAGTCTTCACCTCCCAAGTGAGTGTCTCCAGCTGTGGACTTGACTTCAAAGATACCATCCTCAATAGTCAGGATGGACACATCGAAAGTACCACCACCCAGATCAAAGATGAGGACATTACGTTCGCCAGAACCCTGCAACACAACACGTTAGTTTTCGACATAGTAATTATTAATATTTCAAAAACAAGTGATAATGGAAAAATTAAGAACTATATGACTAGTATGAAAATTGTGTTTTACTATTATAAACTATACACAACTACTCAGTCAAGAGGAGACAATAAGTTCTTTATTCTCAGATATTTAGCACAGACAGAGAAGTACCCAGAGACAGAGTGACGAGGGAATTGAGTAGCGCTACTCAAACCGTGGACACGGACTCTCGGGACTTGAAAGGACTCTCAAAGGTGGGCACAGAAAAATTCCTGCTGGCAAAAAAATTTCTGAACATTTCTGGTTTCGAACTCACAGCCTGTCGAGCGCCAAACCAAGAGTTACTCGTTCCGTAAGCAACCAAGCGCTAATGTGATGCCATGTTAAACTGTTAAACACATCAGAAACCTTTTCCATTAACTCCTCAAGTCGAACTTTTTTTTTCGAGATAAAGGTTTGATCGAGTTAACTGTTACTGCTAAGGTCTTATCGTCCCGAAATCAAGGAAGAAGGAAGACAGGATAGGAGAGGCCAGCTATACCGAGAACGAACCTTATCTGTTCAGGATAAAATCCGCCCCGGGCGGGAACCCGCGACCTAGCGTTTACATTACAAGATAGACACGCTACCTTCCAAGCTGTAAGTACTAGGACGCGGGTTCAATTCCGGCTCGGGGTGACTTTATCCTAAACAGATAAGGTGCCTAGTGTCACTCCTATGCTCTCATACTAAGGACCGCTATGGTTTATTTAGATGTTGCATGAGATCATCTTATGTTAGACCAAGGTAGTTATCATCCCACCTTTACATTACAACCTCCAAGCTAGGTGACACCTCTGTACAACATGCTAATGATCATGTGGTCCCAATACACCTCTGTATAACGATAGTTATTACAGGGGACAGTGGTAACACGCTTGCTTTTCATGAAAAAGGTATCGGGTTCGATTCTTAGGACGATACTATCGGCAAAATACCTATTCGCACTCGTTTTTCGATTGCAAATATTTCAACGGATTCCTAGTGATCTCGTGTTGACCCAGGACCTCAATGGGAAGTATTCCTCAATAGTCAGGATGGACACATCGAAAGTACCACCACCCAGATCAAAGATGAGGACATTACGTTCGCCAGAACCCTGCAACACAAACAACACAACACGTTAGTTTTCGACAAAGTAATATTTCAAAAACAAGTGATAATGGAAAAATTAAGAACTATATGACTAGTATGAAAATTGTGTTTTACTATAAACTATACACAACTACTCAGTCAAGAGAAGACAATAAGTTCTTTATTCTTGAATCATATAACTGTCTCCAGCTGTGGACTTGACTTCAAAGATACCATCCTCAATAGTCAGGATGGACACATCGAAAGTACCACCACCCAGATCAAAGATAAGGACATTACGTTCGCCAGAACCCTGCAACACAAACAACACAACACGTTAGTTTTCGACATAGTAATATTTCAAAAACAAGTGATAATGAAAAAATTGAGAACTATATGACTAGTATGAAAATTGTGTTTTACTATAAACTATACTCAACTACTCAGTCAAGACAATAAGTTCTTTATTCTTGAATCATATAATGTTACCTAACAGAGTCCCATCTGGAAAATTACTAAATTACAAGTATAGATGACTTTTCAACAAATCATGGGACTTGATTGGGAAAGTCCCAATAGGCTGTACATTATACTTACAGCAGTAGATCCAACTTTCTTGTCCAATCCATAGGCAATGGCGGCAGCTGTTGGTTCATTGATAATACGAAGAACATTGAGTCCAGCAATGGTTCCAGAGTCCTTGGTAGCTTGACGCTGGGAATCATTGAAGTAGGCGGGTACGGTGATCACAGCATTGGATACAGTCTTGCCAAGATAAGCTTCAGCAGTTTCCTTCATCTTGGTCAACACCATAGAAGACACCTGAGGAAAGAGAAGAGGTCAGTTCATTAGTGAAAACTTTCAAGTTCATGTTCCTTTTTTTCTAAACCTGTGATCACAGCATTGGATACAGTCTTGCCAAGATAAGCTTCAGCAGTTTCCTTCATCTTGGTCAACACCATAGAAGACACCTGAGGAAAAAGAAGAGGTCAGTTCATTACTGAAAACTTTCAAGTTCATGTTCCTTTTTTTCTAAACCTGGATCAAAAATTCGAATTTCCCGCCAACTTTACACGCAAAAAGGCCGACGATGGCCTACGATGGCCCTGTTCATAACCACGGCCTCAAGTTGTTGACACACGTGTTGTCCAAGACAGGCACCCGTACAGATACCCACCACCCTCGACATTGCTTAACATAATGACATGTCTAGAGATGCTTAAGAACTTCTGTACACAATCCTGAGGAAAGGACTCATATTTCAGTGATAATGCCTGGTATATGTAGGGGTGGAGGCTGAAATATTTCTTTGAGAGAGGAACATCACCTAAAAGGAAATTGGGAACCCCTGCTTTAACTTATAGGTACCATTCTCTAGATTATTTTGCTTACATTTCCTTCCATATAGTAAGGAAGGTTAAGAACTTCTGTACACAATCCTGAGGAAAGGACTCATATTTCAGTGATAATGCCTGGTATATGTAGGGGTGGAGGCTGAAATATTTCATTGAGAGAGGAACATCACCTAAAAGGAAATTGGGAACCCCTGCTTTAACTTATAGGTACCATTCTCTAGATTATTTTGTTTACTTTCCTTACTATATGTACGGAAAGTAAAAAAAACCTCCAATCAAGCTAAGTAGGTATCACACAAGTTGTCATGTTACATTTCCAGAAGTCATCTTCAATACTCACCTCTTCAGGGAAGAAAGTTTTGGCTTCTCCTTTGTACTCTACTTTGATTTTGGGTTTGCCTCCATCACTGACAACTTCAAACGGCCAATGTTTCATGTCAGCCTGAACCGTGGCATCCTCAAACTTGCGGCCTATCAAACGTTTGGCATCTGAAAAGAGAACAAAGACCAATGTTGAAAATAATTGAGTGATAATTTAAGACAATACTACAGATCTTTCAAGGTAGTTCCATTTGCCATTCCCATATTATATCCAGTAAATAAGTATAGCATCAGTATTATTGGAGATTGGAGTGTATTATTTGGAGTGTAGGTACAGCACATAAAAATCTGTATAATTGAGATTTTCTCAAAAAAAAAAAAAAAAAGATTAATTACTACCAATGGAATTTGTTAAAAATTCCAAAATATTAAATTAATTGACTTTTGATTTGAGCTTTATCTCATGAATATTAACAAGTCAATTGAGTGAGGTTTGATCTCAAGGTCTCAAGAGTTCAATACACTGGGTCAATGTATGACTCACTATCAAGTTACTAGGGTATTCCAAGTGTTCATTCTGATGCAAGACTCAGGTTTTCCCATATAAATAATGATGACTATGAGATCACCTCTACTGGCGTTCAATACACTGGGTCAATGTATGACTCACTATCAAGTTACTAGGGTATTCCAAGTGTTCATTCTGATGCAAGACTCAGGTTTTCCCCATATAAATAATTATGACTATGAGATCACCTCTACTGGCAAAAAAAAAATCCTGTGACCTTGTAACTAAGTGACTACTTCTAACCAACAACTTTGACCATTGGGGTGTAATGATTTTTGGTAACAAGACAAGAGTATCTAATAGGATGCTTGGGATAAACATGGATAAATTTTTGGCACTAAGGAGGTACCCTAGCAAGAACCTTTATCTATTCCAGATAAGTCTACCACAATCTTGTCCTCTTTCCTTTCCATCCTTTTTGGGGGGCATTATAAACATGAAGTCCCCATTCTGTGTAATGATTTTTGGTAACAAGACAAGAGTATCTAATAGGATGCTTGGGATAAACATGGATAAATTTTTGGCACTAAGGAGGTACCCAGTACCCTAGCAAGAACCTTTATCCATTCCAGATAAGTTTACCACAATCTTGTCCTCTTTCCTTTCCATCCTTTTTGGGGCATTATCAACATGAATTCTCCATTCAAAGTGTTTGAGCCCATTATATGGATTGTAAACTTACCAAAGATGGTGTTGTTGGGGTTCATGGCTACTTGATTTTTGGCAGCATCTCCAATTAAACGTTCTGTGTCAGTGAAGGCAACATAACTAGGTGTAGTCCTGTTTCCTTGGTCGTTGGCAATGATTTCTACTTTGCCGTGTTGGAATACTCCTACACATGAGTAGGTAGTCCCCAAGTCAATACCGATCGCAGGTGCTTTTGCCATTGTGTTGGCTTTTTATCTGACAAGAAAACAGGTTTAAAATTAATTTAAAGAAGAAACAAAAGTAATCCTTTGTTTAGGACTTCATTGTTTGTCCTAAACACTTTAAAATAAGAGGAATACTTCCTTGAGGAGTGTTCAAAATTTAGTTAAGGTCTGCAACACCCTACAAACTGACCTCTATCTTCTCTTTGACGAGAAATCTGCCAATTATCTGTTATACAAGATTTATACCTTTACATTACAAGGATAACAGGAAGTTCTCAATTTACTTCCACTCCATGGATTAACAATAACAGCTGGAGCTTCTCTGATCTTCATGGCAGAGTAAAGTAGAAGTAACAAATATTGCCATTTATAGTAGCATTACGTCATGCCGGAAGTTGGAAATTTCCATTTACGGTCACAAAAGAACTCTCCCCTGTGAGCGATTTATGACCAGAAAACACCTCAAAAAAGTTCGTCCATAGGAGCCAAATTCCTAATCAAGGAAAACGAATCAATAACTAGGTACAAGGAACATTACGTCATGCCGGAAGTTGGAAATTTCCATTTACGGTCACAAAAGAACTCTCCCCTGTGAGCGATTTATGACCAGAAAACACCTCGAAAAAGTTCGTCCTTATGAGCCAAATTCCCAATCAAGGAAAACGAATCAATAACTAGTTACAAGGATAAACTAGCATTTTGCTTTCATGCCAAAACTAGAGGGCTAGCAAGCGAAATTGGGTGAGTGGAAACTTCCAGAAAATTTAGGTTCTGTAGATAGATCTCAATATTTGAGAGACAAAAACTACCATTTCTGTCATAGCGAAACCTAAAGAAAACTCTTAACACGGGCTTTTTCCAGGGCTTACCTTGTAATGCTGAAGTTATGAAGGAAACAGGATGACTTGGGATAAAATTGGTGAAATGTGAAAAGTTTTGAGCAAAGCACTTGAGTTGTTGTGAACGGTAGAACTAAAATAAAATCAATGAAAACGAAAATGGCGATGGAGTTGAGTTGAGAGAGAACGCTGAGAACGCGGAAAGAAACGACTGCGCATGCGCAAGGAATATCGATTTTTCTCGTGCGCGTTAAATCAATCCCATTCCCACCAAAAAGTGAGGCCCGGGCTACAGGTTCATGTTAAAACGAGAGTTTTAACATGAACCAACTAAGCTAAGTAGGCTGGCACATTTATTTCGATCGAGAAGAATAATATGAATAATATGATCTCCACATACCAAACATCCCTGCAAGTTGCACTTTATGTAAACACTACCTACCTACCTACCTACCTACCTACCTATGTAGGTACCTACAAAGGTACCTACATAGGTAGGTAGATAGGTACCTACATAGACGTATTCTTGAGAGTTCATTGCAACGGTCGTTACATTAATTAGACTTACTTTATCATGGACACTCGTTGCTTTAAGTTGAAAGTCCAGAAGAGGTTAGGTAGTAGTAGTAATAATAATAGTGCTTATTTATACTGCTCGCCTAGGACTGATAAGTCCCTTTACTCCAGCAGTAGGCTACTACTATTATTGTGGTCAAATTCTCAAATTATATTGAGGATAAAATTCCATACCTCGGCTGGGATTGATCCCACGCCCTCCTGTTAACCAGTCGAGCGCCTTGACCACTACACCACCACAGAATACTCGGAAAAACAGTCAAATTAGCAGATACAAAACGCAAGAACCTTTTGGTCTACAATAGTAAGAGAAGCAGACTTGTCAAAGATGTAATCTTCAGGGCCGCAGGCGAAACTTTTCAGTAAGTATGTAACCAAGAACTTCTGACGCTTGATTACGTTCGCCAAGACTTCAAGGAACAGATCTGTGCTATTTTTGTCTGATTTTTTTCTCTCCCCGCCTTTCCAGAAGCTTTCAAAGTTGGCGTCACTAGAGTGACCTAAAAAAAAGGCGATTTTTGTACCATAAAGTTTGAACTTAAAAATTTCTGAAAGTATTTTAATCATCAAATCGGTCTTTTCATATGTTACGTAGAATATGATTGTCTTTTTTTCAGTAATCGAGTATTTCTTGTTGCGATCCGGATCGTACGGATATTGTGACGATCCGTAGTTTAATGAGTAAAGTATTCACTCGTATCCATCTCTAGTTGAAACCTGTCCTAGGACAGATATCTACCTACATCTATAATTATTTAAAGATCTGGTTAAGGTTATACAAATCTAAGTATGGAGGCAAAAAAATCGACAGTTTTGTCCATCCATCGTCAGGATAGACAGCCATTCATTTCGAAGAAAAACTGCTCAAAAATTAGCCCCCGGGAAAGAATCGAACCCACGACCTATCACATGTGTACCAATGTACCTCCAAGCTTGCAAGGGAGGCGCGCTAACCGACGTGTGCAGCGGGCTTTTTAACGCGCATATCAATCGATGTAATTTCCCGCCAATCAGATGTTGATGAATTTTGCCCGCCAATTTAAATTTGAAAGATCTAGAAATTTCGAAAATGACAGAAACTTCCATGATAGGTGATAGGTGTATAGGACTGCCACTGCTAGGGGAGGGGAATAAATTTCAATTTCATTAGCTTTAACATTCATTGCACCCAAAATGAAAGGTCTAGGTACCTTTTCTCATTTCGACAGTGTAAATATAAATATAAAGGTAAGTATCTACCTACTATATTGAAGTTATGAAGGAAACAGGATGACTTGGGATAAAATTGGTGAAATGTGAAAAGTTTTGAGCAAAGCACTTGAGTTGTTGTGAACGGTTGAACTAAAATAAAATCAATGAAAATGAAAATGGCGATAGAGAACGCGGAAAGAAAAAAGAAACGACTGCGCATGCGCAAGGAATATCGATTTTTCTCGTGCGCGTTAAATCATTCCCACCAAAAAGTGAGGCCCGGGCTACAAGTTCATTTTAAAACGAGAGTTGATCTTTAATAGGTATTTATTTTATTAATTCCAACGGGGAATTTTCGTTCTTGCCTAGATATTATGGAGGTAGTTGTAGAGCCCTAAAGGTCTGGAGTGGAAACGTGGACAATGAGGAAGAAAGAAGAGAAAATATTTGGAGAGCTTCGAGATGTGGGTGTGGAGAAGGCTGGAAGGAATCATAAGTGGTCAGATAGAGTCAGGAATGAAGAAGTGTTGAGAAGAGTTGAAGAGAAAAGAGAAATACTGAGAACCATATGGTGAACAGGAAAAGAAGTTGGCTGGGTCACATCCTGAGAAGAGATAGTCTGCAGAGAATAAGAACCATGGAAGAAGAGCTGAGAGGAAAGAGATCAATTAGGTAGGAAGAAAGAGGTTTGGAATGCTGAGAGATGTGCTGAATGGAAGAACGTTCGAACAAATGAAGGAGGACGCCCAAGATCGCGAAAAGTGGAGAACGTCGTGTTGAAACTAGAGATGGGTAACAAATATGCCTTGATTTAAGGTTTTCCACTGGTTACTGTTCTCAGTTGGAAACGTATGTCGTGTTGTTGATATTGTGAAGTTGGTATAGGAATGGAATGTTTAGTCGACCTCTTCAATGGTAGGTCCAGGGCCTGCACCAGGGGCACCAGAGGGAGGTGCACCTGCTCCAGGAGCGCCAGGGAACCCACCTGGTGCACCACCTGAACCTTGGTACAGCTTGGTGATGATTGGGTTACAGATAGCTTCCAGTTCTTTCTGTTTGTGTTCAAACTCTTCCTTCTCAGCCAGCTGGTTAGCGTCCAACCATTTGATGACATCGTTGCACTTGTCCAGGATCTGAGTTCTCTCAGCATCAGAGATCTTATCCTTGAGTTTCTCATCTTCCACAGTACTCTTCATATTGAAGCAGTAGGACTCCAGGGAGTTCTTAGCGGAGATGACAGCCTTCTGTTTCTCATCCTCTGCCTTGTACTTCTCAGCATCATTCACCATTCTCTCAATATCTTCCTTGGACAGACGGCCACGGTCATTAGTGATGGTGATCTTGTTCTCCTTACCGGTAGATTTCTCAATAGCAGTCACATTCAGGATACCGTTAGCATCAATGTCGAATGTCACTTCAATCTGAGGTACACCACGAGGTGCAGGAGGGATGGAGGTGAGCTCAAACTTACCGAGTAAGTTATTATCCTTGGTCATGGCACGTTCACCCTCATACACTTGGATAAGTACACCAGGTTGGTTGTCAGAGTATGTGGTGAAGGTCTGAGTCTGCTTGGTGGGGATGGTGGTGTTACGTTTGATGAGAGCAGTCATGACACCTCCTGCTCTATGGCTATGGGCTGGTTTGATCTTGTATTGGAATGTTTAAATGCCGAAACAACAGCACTTGGACACCCAGACAAGAATACATCGGCTTTAATAATTAAAATAAATAATGTAAAAATATAAAGTGACAAATATGCCTTGATTTAAGGTTTTCCACTGGTTACTGTTCTCAGTTGGAAACGTATGTCGTGTTGTTGATATTGTGAAGTTGGTATAGGATTATTGAGATATTGGAAAAATCCTACAATGCTGCAGTGAGCACCAAAGTTGTGACATAATAACACAAAGAAACTGCATTTACAAAAAAACGAGAGTTGATCTTTAATACTTTAATAGGTATTTATTTTATTTATTCCAACGGGGAATTTTCGTTCTTGCCTAGATATCATGGAGGTAGTTGTAGAGCCCTAAAGGTCTGGAGCGGAAACGTGGACGATGAGGAAGAAAGAAGAGAAATATTTGGAGAGCTTCGAGATGTGGGGTGTGGAGAAGGCTGGAAGGAATCATAAGTGGTCAGATAGAGTCAGGAATGAGAAGAAGTGCTGAGAAGAGTTCTGTTGAAGAGAAAAGAGAAATAGGTACTGAGAACCATATGGTGAACAGGTAAAGAAGTTGGCTGGGTCACATAATCCTGAGAAGAGATTGTCTGCAGAGAAGAATCCATGGAAGGAGAGCTGAGAGGAAAGAGTCTAAGAGATCAATTAGGAAGAAAGAGGTTTGGAATGCTGAGAGATGTGCTGAATGGAAGAACGTTCGAACAAATGAAGGAGGACGCCCAATATCGCGAAAAGTGGAGAACGTCGTGTTGAAACCTGTCCTAGGACAGATCTACATCTATAATAATATTATTTAAAGGTCTGGTACCAGACGTTAATAAGGTTATACAAATCCAAGTATGGAGGCAAAAGAATCGACAGTTTTGAAAATCCATCGTCAGGATAGACAGCCATTCATTTCGAAGAAAAACTGCTCAAAAATTATCCCCCGGGAAAGAATCGAACCCACAACCTATCACATGTGTACCAGTGTACCTCCAAGCTTGCAAGGGAGGCGCGCTAACCGTTCGTGTGCAGCGGGCAGCGGGCTTTTTAACGCGCATATCAATCGATGTAATTTCCCGCCAATCAGATGTTGATGAATTTTGCCCGCCAATTTAAATTTGAAAGATCTAGAAATTTCGAAAATGACAGAAACTTCCATGATAGGTGATAGGTGTATAGGACTGCCACTGCTAGGGGAGGGGAATAAATTTCAATTTCATTAGCTTTAACATTCATTGCACCCAAAATCAAAGGTCTAGGTACCTTTTCTCATTTCGAAAGTGTAAATATAAATATAAAGGTAAGTACCAAGTATCTACCTATTATAATACTTTGAAGTTGTTGACACACGTGTTGTCCAAGACAGGCACCCGTACAGATACCCACCACCCTCGGCATTGCTTAACATAATAACATGTCTAGAGATGCTGATTAGCTGATATGCAAAGTACAAAATGGGTGGAAAAAAACACGCTGTTTATTAGTCCTCACCATCAAATTTCCTTTTTCGGACAACTTTAATTACAAATAAAAAAATCCATCTACATTTCTTGGAAGATTTGGTATAATATTGGGGTTTTCAACTAAAGGCTGCCATTTTTTCCCTTCTCCTTCCGATTTTATCCATTGGTCATTTTATCCATTGTAGCTTGTCATGTGTCAGTTTTTTATGTAATTAAATACGTGTAAAAGACGAGTCGAGATCTAGAGCTGTAAATTTTACCTCATAATATACCAGTTAAATGTTTAAATAAATTCTGCACGTTGGTACACTATACTGAGTATAGGTATCTACTCAGGAAGGAGGACTACCTCATTCTAAAAATAAATTTCAAATTCTAGACAGAGATAAGGTAATCTAAAAAATAAATAAAACATTAAGAACAATAACCTACATAGAATATACGAAAATATCACAGGAATTTGTTACTAAAACTAAAGTAGGTATTTTCCTTAAAACTATCTCGATGGGAAGGTAATCTAAAAAATAAATAAAACATTAAGAACAATAACCTACATAGAATATACGAAAATATCACAGGAATTTGTTACTAAAACTAAATAAGTAGGTATTTTCCTTAAAACTATTTCGATGGGAAACTTACTTAATACATAATAACAGAAAGATAAAATGTCTCCTACCTATTATAGAAGATCATTTTATATTCTGTCCGTTTTAGCTTGAAATTTTTTGGAATCATGTTCAAAAATCTCAAGCTATGTAGATTTTAATTTGGAATATTAATCAGCCTCACTGGATTCATACTGAGATCAAAAGAAACCTCCTTGAAAATATTGCACATCCAATAAAAAAAAGTTGTGATTATGTCAAAATATTGCAAAGGTACAAGATTATGAAGTTGCTTTGAAGAATAGACCACTGTTCTGATCATCTCTAACCAATAACAACATCTCTTTAAAGAAGAAGAAAAGAAAAGTTAGATAAGAAACTTTGAAAGAAAGAGAACTGATTCTGTCAAAAAATAAAATTAGTAATGTCTTGGAGACGAACTGCTAAATGTCAGAAATATCTTCCAACATCAAGTCTCAGAATAACATAGGAGGATATAGTAGGGCAGTCCAGCGACTGGCCAGATGTAAACACCACTTGCGTCCAGTTGGATAAAATGCAAGTCCACACCACAATATTCAACAGCGGTATGGACACAGCTTAATTAATACCTTTGACACTACGAGTATACCTTGCACATTCTAGGAATCTAGGCCAAACCAAAACCTTCACTTCCCTCATTGATAGCAGTGATCAAAGCTTTCTCAAACTTCTCATAATTATCATAGGTTGGTAGACATAGCTGATTTGAGCTGAAACAAGGAATGAACAATTAGAAATTACTTGAGAGCTCTTTCCAAAATGACATCGTCACCTTAAGGCCTTGATAGCAGTGATCAAAGCTTTCTCAAACTTCTCATAATTATCATAGGTTGGTAGACATAGCTGATTTGAGCTGAAACAAGGAATGAAAAATTAGAAATTACTTGAGAGCACTTTCCAAAATGACATGTTACCTTAAGGTCCGTTTTCACTTGTCGTGAGTTTCATCCGATTATTTTCTGTAATTTAAATGGGAGTGTTCCCACTACAAAGGACACAATATTTTTTTTTTTCTCTCTCTCGAACGAGACAAAATCTTCTGTAGGCAATGTAATTTAAATGAGTGTTCCCACTACGCAACGACACGATTTTTTTTTTTATTTTTTTTTTCTGAGCAAATGAAACAACTGTGTTTATACCTACCTGCCGTGAGCCAAACCGTCCCCACACGAACCAGTCCACTCCAGACCAAACCAGTCCGACCCAAATAATATTAGGCCAAACCAGTCCCGCCCAGGACAGACCAATCCGGTCCAGAGAACGACCGGGCCCCCAACATGTAGTTATAAAATAATAGAAATTTTAAAAAGTCGGAATACCTACATCCCTATCGAAAAAAAAGCTATGTGTCAAGCATTTTTATAACTAATGTAAAACATAGGCAGGCGGATCATACTGCTAGAAAAACAACTTCTGAAAATTTCCTTTTTTTTGTCAAGTTTTGTCAAAATGGGACAAATCGTCCCTTGAAAACGGTTATTCAATTACACTCATATGTAATTACCATGTATGTGCTACAGGTAAACTATTGTGCGCCTGAATGTAACTAATACTGAACTTGGGCTTGAGCTGAGCAAACCCTCCCGGTGGTAATTGAGATGACCCCGTAGTGAATTGAAGTAGTCTAGCCCGCTCCTCAGTAGTGAAATTCTGTAGAGCGGTCCAGAACCATTGCAACAACTTGGGATGAGGAAAACTAGATGCCACCACGTGATGGGCTAGGAGATCTGCTATACTGTAGTCACTGGTACCGCATAGGAGCAGCTGAGAACAGAAGAACATTGCTGAGAACAAGTACAGTGATACACACTGATTTGCACTTTAGAACGATTTGTACACCTTTGATCTTTGATGAAAATTGCCAAAAATGTTCAATATACGAGCATGAAATTTTCAATCAATTTCGTCCTCGATCAAGCATTCGGAGATCACGCAGAAGCCTTTTTAAGAAATTGTCAGCTCCCATGGCGTAGTGGTCACTGCGCTTTTACACGCGGGAGACCCGGGTTCGATTCCCAGTCACGGAATCAAATGATTGATTCCGTGACTGGCTGTTGACCGGTGCCAACATGGTAGGTATCTCAGCCTCGTGAGGAAAATGAGTAGCTATGACATAGAAATAAATGCGCATAGCGACCGGTGCCAGCATGGTAGGTAAACATGTGATTTTAGGATTATTAGATATTGGGAAAATCCTACAATGCTGCAGTGAGCACCAAAGTTGTGACATAATAACACAAAGAAACTGCATTTACATTACATAACTACGCCGACCCTATTTAAATAGGCAAAGGTTAGGAAGAAGAAGAACGACCAAACGGTTTGGCCGATTTTGATAACATTAGGCAAACATATTTAACACTTCTGAGCAACCTCAGAAACCAACCAACTTCTGAGCAACCTTCGGCTACGAAGAAGCAACAACAATGATGATGATTTAACACTTAAAAGACATTTGCATTTTTTTGCTCATTTAATTTTGGACCAGATTGGATCTTTGGAAATCCGCAGAAGACTAGGTATATTCTATTTTCCTGAGTGAGTTGTACAGTTTGACCACTGCCCTTGTTGATTCTCCTCACTTCACTGTAGAAATAGGTTTGCTTGTCTTTGAAAGATTCAGAACCTCCTGTAAAGAATGAGTATTTTCCAATATTTAACATTTTAGCACAAAATCTCAATCTTCTCGCCGATCTGATGAGACTGATGAGAGGCATACTACGGGGATGGGCATGCTACGACACAGAGACCACACGAGTCTAATGTGGCAGTTGTTTTATTGCCACGAAATAAAAACGACGCTGGAACACTCATCTTTATAAAAACAGAACTTACCGATGTTACGTAGCAAGAACCTAGTGAATGAGGCAGCTATTAGAGTTCTATCGTTAGAATAAAGTTCTATTTTAACTTGTGGGTGTGGGTTGGTGTGGGTGTGTGGTGGGATGGGTGTGGTGTGTGTGTGTGTGGTGATTTGGTGTGTGGTGGATGTGGTGTGTGGTGTGATGGGATGTGTGTGATGGGTGTGGTGTGTGTGGGGGGTGTATTTGTGTGTGTGTGGTGGTCCCGTACAAAGGACGGGTCAACCACTAGTACGAGCATAAAATTTTCAATCAATTTCGTCCTCCATTAAGCATTCGGGGATCACGCAGAAGCCTTTTTAAGAAATTGTGTAACTATAACTACACCGAAGTCAGCTGCCATGGCGTAGTGGTCACTGCGCTCGCCTTACACGCGGGAGACCCGGGTTCGATTCCCGGCGGGGAAATGATTGATTCCGTGACTGGCTGTTGCGGGGCCCACTCAGCTATGACATATAAATGCGCATAGCGACCGGAATTAAAAAATAATTTCGCTATATTTTTTTATATTTTATTATCTTTGTGTTAAATAAAAAATTGAAAATCATGAGAATTGTTAATTTGTGAAAAAATTTCCTTCTTTTTGCCAAGTTTTGTCAAAATGGGACAAATCGTCCCCTGAAAACGGTTATTCAATTACACTGATATGTAATTGAAGTAGACACAGGCAAATGAATAAAATACTCACAGATTCAAGAAACTTATCTCTGTTGACTTTGATCATGACTACACCTTGACCACTGCCCTTGTTGATTCTCCTCACTTCACTGTAGAAATAGGTTTGCTTGTCTTTGAAAGATTCAGAACCTCCTGTAAAGAATGAATATTTTCCAATATTTAACATTTTAGCACAAAATCTCAATCTTCTCGCCGATCTGATGAGAGGCATGCTACGACACAGAGACCACACGAGTCTAATGTGGCAGTTGTTTTATTGCCACGAAATAAAAACGACGCTGAAACACTCATCTTTATAAAAACAGAACTTACCGATGTTACGTAGCAGAAACCTAGTGAATGAGGCAGCTATTAGAGTTCTATCGTTAGAATAAAGTTCTATTTTAACTTGCGTATCATCCAAGCTAAATGTAGATTGATGTGGATACAGTGCGTTGTCTGACGTGAATGTAATCTGTGGGATAAAACAAAAGAAACTGTAAGCTAGATATACATTATTAAAAGAACAAACAAAGACAGGTCCAAGTTCTATCTTGCGGATTTTGCATTGAATAGTATTTGTCTGATTGTTTTTATTTCCGTTTTACACCATTACTCCCTACTGGCCTACTCCTTACCAGTTTGTCCAATTTTTGTTGAAATTTCGCAGATACGTGAAACAAATTAAGGCAATTTGCCGATTAAATTAAAAATTAAGTTTATCTTCACGAATATCAAAAAGATTTATTTTTAGATTTCTCCCTGTAAAACTTACCTTAGTTGAGGGACTGAGCCGATAGGTGACCAACTTCTTGGGTATTACATAACTACGCCGACCCTATTTAAATAGGCAAAGGTTAGGAAGAAGAAGAACGACCAAACGGTTTGGCCGATTTTGATAACATTTGGCAAACATATTTAACACTTCTGAGCAACCTCAGAAACAAACCAACCAACCAACCAACCAACCAACTTCTGAGCAACCTTCGGCTACGAAGAAGCAACAACAATGATGATGATTTAACACTTAAAGGACATTTGCATTTTTTTTTTCTCATTTAATTTTGAACCCGATTGAATCTTTGGGAATCCGCAGAAGACTAGGTATATTTTATTTTCCTGAGTTTTTGTTGAAATTTCGCAGATACGTGAAACAAATTAAGGCAATTTGCCGATTAAATTAAAAATTAAGTTTATCTTCACGAATATCAAGAAGATTTATTTTTAGATTTCTCCCTGTAACTTACCTTAGTTGAGGGACTGAGCCGATAGGAGACCAACTTCTTGGGAATAAACTTGAGAAAGTACTCCCGTATGATGACTTGCTTGGGACAGAGGTTGACTATAACTTTCCTAGGTCTGGACAGTGGAGTTCCATTCATATGAATTAGATACGCTACATAACTAACATGACGCTCGGACATCTTGGCTTCTAAACTCAATGCTTCCGAACCTGTTGGGAAAATAGTTTTCTTTCATCCCATATAGAAAAAAAGTCGATTGGATAAAATTTAATTTTGTGATTTTTCAAAGATTTTGCGTGGACGTTCTCATATGCAAAGTGCAAAATGGGTGGAAAAAACACGCCGTAGTCATCACCATCAAATTTCCTTTTTCGGACAACTTTAATTACAAATAAAATAATAATCTATCTACATATTAGGTAATAATGAGATACACAGTAATATTATTTTGAGATCTTTTCCTCCAGTTTGATTATAAAAATCAATCAATTATAATTAGGGAAAAAATAGCTCCTATATCCTACAACAATTCCTACAGGCAAAAATAGTAGGTCATAAAAGTAGATAAAATACAATGCTGTTGAAAATGAGCTCCCATTAATCAATACATACATACATACCTACAACGATACACAGTAATATTATTTTGAGATCTTTTCCTCCAGTTTGATTATAAAAATCAATCAATTATAATTAGGGAAAAAATAGCTCCTATCTCCTACAATTCCTACAGGCAAAAATAGTAGGTCATAAAAAAGTAGATAAAATACATTGCTGTTGAAAATGAGCTCCCATTAAACAATACATACCTACAATATGTATAGGTAAATAATGCTTTTACACTGATATGATAAGAGATAACACTATAAGAACTGAGATGATCTACCTCTAAAGAATTCTAAAGCCAAGGAACAAAAGGTATATTTTTTTCTTTCCACTAAAATTCTTTGATCTTACTAATCGACATACTGTTGTCATATCTTAAATATTGATACAATAAACACCAACTTACATATACCTATGGTAATCTAATGTACAGTTTACTAAACTAGTAATATCTTACCTCCAGTTCATTTTCATCGAATATACAGAGGAGATTATCGGGAATGAGATCATTGAGGCCTTTGAGGAATGCTTCCACTTCATCCTTGACAGAACTGACCAGTCTATACCTCGCCAGTGCATCCAGATAGCTTAGCTTGTTCTCATCAGTCACTGGGATCTTGCTGCCGTTTGGTATTAGCTCTACTGTCTGGGGATAGTTACATGCCCATATTAGTTCAAGAAACCCGAATTTAAAAATTGGAAGCAAAAGTCGAGTTAGCTTGGGAGGTAGGCGATATATCAAACAGATAAGGTTCGTTCTCGGAACGGCTGGCTTTACCTTATCCTGTCCTCCTTCTCTCTTCGATTTCCGTTGTTATAATTCAAACCTCTTTAAAGGAAAGGAAAAAAGTCAACAATACATATACCTAATACCTATGTAATACACAATACCTCGGCTGGGATTGAACCCACGCCCTCCTGTTTACCAGGCGAGCGCCTTGACCACTACACCACCGAGGCAGGTTCGTTCTCGGAATGGCTGGCTTTACCCTATCCTGTCCTCCTTCTCTCTTTGATTTCCGTTGTTATAGTTCAAACCTCTTTAAAGGAAAGGAAAAAAGTCAACAATATACCTAATACCTATGTAATACACGTACCTTGGATGACGTATAGTCAGGACTGTACACTTCGTCTTCAAAACATATGGATAAATTTGCAACATCATTCTCCAACATATATTTTATTTTCCTATTGTACAGATCTGGGTCATCAAACTGGAAGTGCTGAAACCAGAATGATCACAAGATATAGGGAACTAACTATTTATTGGATGATACTTGATAGAGATAGGTATGTAATTTTTATTTTTTCACGATGTTTTTTTTTTTTTTTTTTTTATTATTTTTATAATACAAAAGGGTAGCAAAGAAAGTTCGACTGGTGGGCAAATACTTTGGAATACTTACTAGACAATACAATACAATACTTACTAGACGATACAATACATACTGGACAGTACAATACAATACTTACTAGACAATACAATACTTACTGGACAGTACAATACAATATTTACTAGACAATACAATACTTACTAGACAGTACAATACAAATAATACAATACTAGACAGTACAATACAAATAATACAATACTAGACAGTACAATATAATCGAATACTTACTGGACAGTACAATACAATCGAAGGCACCGTTGGATATAGTACTATTGTACAGATCTGGGTCATCAAACTGGAAGTGCTGAAACCAGAATGATCACAAGATATAGGGAACTAACTATTTATTGGATGATAGAGACAGGTACCTATGTAATTTTTATTTTTTCACGATATAAGAGGAGACAATTTTATTTATTAGAAAATGTGTTTCTTAATGCCAATATCCGCTTTCATTTTGAAACAGTCCATAAATTAATCATGAAAACTTTTCATTTTACACGCATTCTGGTACATAAATGTAAAAAAAAGTGTATTCTGGTGTCACAGATTATGATAAATAATTCCCAATACTTACTAGACAGTACAATACAATACTTACTAGACAGTACAATACAATACTTACTAGACAGTACAATACAATACTTACTAGACAATACAATACAATACTTACTGGACAGTACAATACAATCGAAGGCACCGTTGGATATAGTGACACCCCGATATTGCACTACAATCTGATAGAGGCCACAGTATGGAAACACAAGACATAACTTCACCTGCTTCTGTTTCTCATTGTAGAGGAAGTTTTGTGAGAGCTCCTCGCTACCGTCACCTTCACTTCCTCCGCTCTGAAAGTAATA